>NW_027005592.1:0-5000 GCF_036934945.1 Oncorhynchus masou masou | reverse complement strand
GCTCTGTCTCCCCCTCCCTCCCTCAGGTAAGATCCAGGAATGTGACCAGTTGTTTCTGGAGAGAGCCACGCTCCACGGGAAACTAGAGGAGCACGATAAGGCGTTCCACATCCTGGTGCACCAGCTCAAAGACTTCCCCGCTGCGAGGCCTACTGTGTGTGGGGTTCCGCCTCCCCGGGACCCGGCCTACCAGCAGAGCCTCTTCCACCTCCTCCTGGGGGTCTATCTGGACCGGGACCTTCCCAGTAGTAGCGGCACCGGGGAGCTGGAGATGGCAGCGGTGGACCTGTTGAACCGTCATGGCGAGGTGTTCGACGCCGTGCGCGTGCTGGACCTGCTTCCTGAAGGCTGGTCCCTGCAGCTGCTTCGCCCGTTCCTCGGACGCGCCCTGCGGGGGAGTATGCACGCCTGCCGCACCTCCCAGGTTGCACTGGGGCTGGCGAAGTCAGAGAACCTGCAGCTGCAGCACGACAGGGTGAGATTGGAACGACGCGACACACACACACTGCGCGCACACACACACACACAAAATCAAATCACTTTTTTTTTGGTCACATACACGTGTTCAGTAGATGTTATTGCGGGTGTAGTGAAATGCTTGTGTTTCTAGCTCCAACAATGCAGTAATATCTACCCATTCACAACAACACACACCCACACAACTCTGTATTATGTGTTTACGACAAAGCTCTCCTGATTTTAAGTCTTTGTAATTGCTCCTACGTTCTGCTGAGTCGTGATGAAGGTGAGCTGTAACTGTGGCCTTGTTGTCGTGTCATCAGTTGAAGCAGAGGAGGAGCCCAGTCCTGGTATCACAGAAGAAGGGGTGTGTTCTGTGCCACAACACCTTCAGCGAGCCGGACTGTGTGTGTCTTCCGGGAGGCGTGCCCGTACACACACACTGTGCCGCCCAGAGGGTGGTACGAGACTCGCCCACCAGGAGACAACTAGCCAATAGCAACAACCACACATGAAGCCCCTTGACCACCATCACCACCCAAGCCTCGCCCAGAGCCAGTGTGACGGGAGGAGCCTAGCAGCAGCCTGGGCTGTGATTGGTTGCGTCTGGGGGGGGGGTCACATCAGATGATGACTATGGGGGATAAAAGCACAGAGGTTACCATGGCTACCGTGGTCCAGCGTAGTGGGAGCAGTCCTGGAGCATACTCAGAAACACAGAGCTGACCATACTTCTCGTGTGTGTGTGTGTGTGTGCTCGTCCATTTGTGAGTGAAGGAAGGAAGGTATTTTCTCCAGTGCCACCATTCATAAACAACAGGGAGACTGATGACCGACTGAGTTGTGAATGAAGTTCTACAACAAGAACTTAACTCCACATCCATCCATAATGACTTTAATATTGAAGTGAAACCTACAGTCTGTCCTGGTCCTCTGTTATGTCTGTCCTGGTCTAGAGCTGAACCCCTCCTCTGTTATGTCTGTCCTGGTCTAGAGCTGAACCCCTCCTCTGTTATGTATGTCCTGGTCTAGAGCTGAACCCCTCCTCTGTTATGTCTGTCCTGGTCTAGAGCTGAACCCCTCCTCTGCTCTGTCCTGGTCTAGAGCTGAACCCCTCCTCTGCTATGTCTGTCCTGGTCTAGAGCTGAATCCCTCCTCTGCTATGTCTGTCCTGGTCCAGAGCTGAACCCCTCCTCTGTTATGTCTGTCCTGGTCTAGAGCTGAATCCCTCCTCTGCTATGTATGTCCTGGTCCAGAGCTGAACCCCTCCTCTGTTATGTCTGTCCTGGTCTAGAGCTGAACCCCTCCTCTGTTATGTATGTCCTGGTCTAGAGCTGAACCCCTCCTCTGTTATGTATGTCCTGGTCTAGAGCTGAACCCCTCCTCTGTTATGTCTGGCCTGGTCTAGAGCTGAACCCCTCCTCTGTTATGTCTGGCCTGGTCTAGAGCTGAACCCCTCCTCTGTTATGTATGTCCTGGTCTAGAGCTGAACCCCTCCTCTGTTATGTATGTCCTGGTCTAGAGCTGAACCCCTCCTCTGTTATGTCTGTCCTGGTCCAGTGCTGAACCCCTCCTCTGCTATGTCTGTCCTGGTCCAGAGCTGAACCCCTCCTCTGTTATGTCTGTCCTGGTCTAGAGCTGAACCCCTCCTCTGTTATGTCTGTCCTGGTCCAGAGCTGAACCCCTCCTCTGTTATGTCTGTCCTGGTCTAGAGCTGAACCCCTCCTCTGTTATGTCTGTCCTGGTCTAGACCTGAACCCCTCCTCTGTTATGTCTGTCCTGGTCTAGAGCTGAACCCCTCCTCTGTTATGTCTGTCCTGGTCTAGAGCTGAACCCCTCCTCTGTTATGTATGTCCAGGCCCAAACCTGAGATGAGCTTGAGTCTATCCCTGGCGAGGGTCTTACTGCAGAACACAGTGCAAGCAGACCAGTTAGACATCTCCTCCTTCACTACAGTGGCTCCTCTCTGCTGCTGCTGGTATCTGAGACTGAACTTGAAGACGATGATTCCCCAGTGAGGCTGTGTTCACAGCCAGGAGAGTTCCTAATTGTTGCTAAATGTTCTGCTGTGTTGCACACACTCTCTCTCACCCCTCCAACCTGCTCCCCTACCCGAACATTGTGTCCACACTACTTAAGAACTTTCTCTCTGCCTTCAAGCAAAAAACAAAAAAAACAATGGTTTGGTTTTTACTTTGCTAACCAGGGTGGGGTTGAAACATCCAGCTAACCTGATGATAGCTGGTTTCAGCTCAGACCAGGGCTGTATTCATTAGGCACCAAACTGAAGTAAACATGATAGGGACTCGCTGAGCCATCTCGAAAAAAACAAACTTGTTTTCCTTTTCCACTGCGAAACATTTTGTTTCGTTGTTCCCTGATGAACATGACCCCAGCTCTATGGGATGTGAAATGCTAAAACACTGAACAGACGAATTGGCTAATGTTTCACTAACCAATGCAAACGTTTAACCTGATCCCAGATCTGTTCGTGCTCATGCCAACTTCATGGCTATTAGTCAAGCCAATTATTTTTGGCATGACTGTGAGTGACAAGGAGTTGTCATGGTGACCCAAACAGACTGGCACTCATGCTAAGCTTGGTTCTATTTATAGAGTTTTGTATCTGTCCCATTATGGCATCAGTGACAGCATGAGCAGCACCATTGAGGCTATCACCATTTTAAAGTAGTACATTTTCTTCTTCTTTTTTTTATGTTTGAAAAAGTGTATCGCTAATATTAGTGATTTACCTCCACCTGCATTGCCCGGAGTCTTGAACCAAATCTTGTCATTCATTTGTTGTGGCCACTACAAGGCTTTGATATAGCTTAAAGCCATTTACAAAACTAAGCAAACCAATTTGAAGAAGACAATGCTCTGATCATTGACCGATCGCGCCCAACTCATAGGAATCGCTGTCCAGTTGACTACTTTTTAAAATGGTGGAAAGCGCTCCGTGGCAAAGTCCCATGCAAATAGTGTTATTTCCAAGTCCTGATCTCTCTTTCCATCTCTATGGTCCCAGTTCATGTCGATCAGTGAACAACATGATTGTGGGTCGAACAAAGCAAGAAATCAGCCTTTTGTATGAACACATGGATTCACAGGGAATCCTTCAATTATGCAAATTTAGCCGGTAAAATCTCGTTAGTGTTTGTGCCGCCGCGGTAAAACCAGATGAGCGTTTTGTGAACAGGACAAAAGGGAAAACGCATCGCAATGCAGTCTTTGTTTGTTTAAACGCTTTCGTTGTGTTGTTCTCACCCTGCTTGTAAGGTTTAGAGCAAACTGATTTATCGGTCAAAAATACTATTTTGACTTTTTAAAATGTGTGAAATGTCAAACTTTTTGATGGATTTTGCAATAGACCATTTGATGAGCACAGACTTAAGTGAAACTCCTCTTTTACACACACACACACGCGCACACACACACACACACACACACACGCACACACACACGCACACTTCCTTCTCTGTTCTTCTTCTCTATGATATCCAGTTTGTTTCTCTGTTGGTGAAGGGTGTTGTGTCTGTCTGTTTCTCAGGTGGCACACTATTCCCTATATAATACACTACATTTGACCAGGACCTCTAGCCGTTTGGGATGCACACTATTCCCTATATAATACACTACATTTGACCAGGACCTCTAGGCTGTTTGGGATGCACCCTATTCCCTATATAATACACTACATTTGACCAGGACCTCCAGCCGTTTGGGATGCACCCTATTCCCTATATAATACACTACATTTGACCAGGACCTCCAGCCGTTTGGGATGCACCCTATTCCCTATATAATACACTACATTTGACCAGGACCTCTAGCCGTTTGGGATGCACCCTATTCCCTATATAATACACTACATTTGACCAGGACCTCTGGCTGTTTGGGATGCACCCTATTCCCTATATAATACACTACATTTGACCAGGACCTCTAGCCGTTTGGGATGCACCCTATTCCCTATATAATACACTACATTTGACCAGGACCTCTGGCCGTTTGGGATGCACACTATTCCCTATATAATACACTACATTTGACCAGGACCTCTGGCTGTTTGGGATGCACCCTATTCCCTATATAATACACTACATTTGACCAGGACCTCTGGCCGTTTGGGATGCACCCTATTCCCTATATAATACACTACATTTGACCAGGACCTCTAGGCTGTTTGGGATGCACCCTTTTCCCTATATAATACACTACATTTGACCAGGACCTCTGGCCGTTTGGGATGCACCCTATTCCCTATATAATACACTACATTTGACCAGGACCTCTGGCCGTTTGGGATGCACCCTATTCCCTATATAATACACTACATTTGACCAGGACCTCTGGCCATATGACTCTACATGTTGTAGATGAAGGTGTTGTTGTCTGACTCTCTATTCCCATCCTGATCACACCGTAACTGATCACACCCGTCCTGATCACACCGTAACTGATCACACCGTAACTGATCACACCCTTCCTGATCACACCCGTCCTGATCACACCGTAACTGATCACACCGTAACTGATCA
>NW_027005591.1:0-3870 GCF_036934945.1 Oncorhynchus masou masou | reverse complement strand
TGTGTCTCAGGCACACAGAGAGGGAAGTGTTGTGTCTCAGTACACAGAGAGGAAGTGTTGTGTCTCAGTACACAGAGAGGGAAGTGTTGTGTCTCAGTACACAGAGAGGGAAGTGTTGTGTCTCAGTACACAGAGAGGGAAGTGTTGTGTCTCAGTACTCAGAGAGGGAAGTGTTGTGTCTCAGTACACAGAGAGGGAAGTGTTGTGTCTCAGTACTCAGAGAGGGAAGTGTTGTGTCTCAGTACACAGAGAGGGAAGTGTTGTGTCTCAGTACACAGAGAGGGAAGTGTTGTGTCTCAGTACACAGAGAGGGGAAGTGTTAGGTCTCAGTACTCAGAGAGGGAAGTGTTGTGTCTCAGTACTCAGAGAGGGAAGTGTTGTGTCTCAGTACACAGAGAGGGAAGTGTTGTGTCTCAGCACACAGAGAGGGAAGTGTTGTGTCTCAGCACACAGAGAGGGAAGTGTTGTGTCTCAGTACTCAGAGAGGGAAGTGTTGTGTCTCAGCACACAGAGAGGGAAGTGTTGTGTCTCAGTACACAGAGAGGGAAGTGTTGTGTCTCAGTACACAGAGAGGGAAGTGTTGTGTCTCAGTACACAGAGAGGGAAGTGTTGTGTCTCAGTACACAGAGAGGGAAGTGTTGTGTCTCAGTACACAGAGAGGGAAGTGTTGTGTCTCAGTACACAGAGAGGGAAGTGTTGTGTCTCAGTACACAGAGAGGGAAGTGTTGTGTCTCAGTACACAGAGAGGGAAGTGTTGTGTCTCAGTACACAGAGAGGGAAGTGTTGTGTCTCAGTACACAGAGAGGGAAGTGTTGTGTCTCAGTACACAGAGAGGGAAGTGTTGTGTCTCAGTACACAGAGAGGGAAGTGTTGTGTCTCAGTACACAGAGAGGGAAGTGTTGTGTCTCAGTACACAGAGAGGGAAGTGTTGTGTCTCAGTACACAGAGAGGGAAGTGTTGTGTCTCAGTACACAGAGAGGGAAGTGTTGTGTCTCAGTACACAGAGAGGAAGTGTTGTGTCTCAGTACACAGAGAGGGAAGTGTTGTGTCTCAGTACACAGAGAGGAAGTGTTGTGTCTCAGTACACAGAGAGGGAAGTGTTGTGTCTCAGTACACAGAGAGGGAAGTGTTGTGTCTCAGTACACAGAGAGGGAAGTGTTGTGTCTCAGTACACAGAGAGGGAAGTGTTGTGTCTCAGTACACAGAGAGGGAAGTGTTGTGTCTCAGTACACAGAGAGGGAAGTGTTGTGTCTCAGTACACAGAGAGGGAAGTGTTGTGTCTCAGTACACAGAGAGGGAAGTGTTGTGTCTCAGTACACAGAGAGGGAAGTGTTGTGTCTCAGTACACAGAGAGGGAAGTGTTGTGTCTCAGTACACAGAGAGGGAAGTGTTGTGTCTCAGTACACAGAGAGGGAAGTGTTGTGTCTCAGTACACAGAGAGGGAAGTGTTGTGTCTCAGTACACAGAGAGGGAAGTGTTGTGTCTCAGTACACAGAGAGGGAAGTGTTGTGTCTCAGTACACAGAGAGGGAAGTGTTGTGTCTCAGTACACAGAGAGGGAAGTGTTGTGTCTCAGTACACAGAGAGGGAAGTGTTGTGTCTCAGTACACAGAGAGGGAAGTGTTGTGTCTCAGTACACAGAGAGGGAAGTGTTGTGTCTCAGTACACAGAGAGGGAAGTGTTGTGTCTCAGTACACAGAGAGGGAAGTGTTGTGTCTCAGTACACAGAGAGGGAAGTGTTGTGTCTCAGTACACAGAGAGGGGAAGTGTTGTGTCTCAGTACACAGAGAGGGAAGTGTTGTGTCTCAGTACACAGAGAGGGAAGTGTTGTGTCTCAGTACACAGAGAGGGAAGTGTTGTGTCTCAGTACACAGAGAGGGAAGTGTTGTGTCTCAGTACACAGAGAGGGAAGTGTTGTGTCTCAGTACTCAGAGAGGGAAGTGTTGTGTCTCAGTACACAGAGAGGGAAGTGTTGTGTCTCAGTACACAGAGAGGGAAGTGTTGTGTCTCAGTACACAGAGAGGGAAGTGTTGTGTCTCAGTACACAGAGAGGGAAGTGTTGTGTCTCAGTACACAGAGAGGGAAGTGTTGTGTCTCAGTACACAGAGAGGGAAGTGTTGTGTCTCAGTACACAGAGAGGGAAGTGTTGTGTCTCAGTACACAGAGAGGGAAGTGTTGTGTCTCAGTACACAGAGAGGGAAGTGTTGTGTCTCAGTACACAGAGAGGGAAGTGTTGTGTCTCAGTACACAGAGAGGGAAGTGTTGTGTCTCAGTACACAGAGAGGGAAGTGTTGTGTCTCAGTACACAGAGAGGGAAGTGTTGTGTCTCAGTACACAGAGAGGGAAGTGTTGTGTCCTACAGTACATGAGGGAAGTGTTGTGTCTCAGTACACAGAGAGGGAAGCATGTGTCTCAGTACTAAGAGGGAAGTGTTGTGTCTCAGTACAGAGAGGTTGTGTCCTCAGGAGGGAAGTGTTGTGTCTCAGTACACAGAGAGGGAAGTGTTGTGTCTCCCAGTACAGAGAGGAAGTGCTTGTGATCCCAGCACACAGGAGGAAGTATTGTGTCTCAGTACACAGAGAGGGAAGTGTTGGGGTCCCGTGTACCAGAGAGGGAAGTTTGTCTGAGTACAGAGAGGGAAGTGTTGTGTCTCCAGCACAGAGAGGGTGTTGTGTCCTCACAGAGAGTGGAAGTGTTGTGTCCTCAGTACCAGAGGGAAGTGTTGTCCAGCACACAGAGGAAGTGTTGTGTCTCAGTACAGAGAGGGAAGTGTTGTGTCCAGTACAGAGAGGGAAGTGTTGTGTCTCAGTACACAGAGGGAAGTGTTGTGTCCCAGTACAGAGGGAAGTGTTGTGTCTCCAGTACACAGAGGGGAAGTGTTGTGTCTCAGTACACAGAGAGGAACAGTGTTGTGTCTCAGTACACAGAGGGAAGTGTTGTGTCTCACAGTACTCAGAGAGGGAGTGTTGTGTCCAGTACAGATGTGAAGTGTTGTGTCTCAGTACACAGAGAGGAAGTGTTGTGTCTCAGTACACAGAGAGGGAGTGTTGTGTCTTAGTTTTCAGAGAGGGAAGTGTTGTGTCTCAGTACAGAGAGGGAAGTGTTGTGTCTCCAGCACAAGAGAGGGATTTGTGTCTCAGTACACAGAGAGAAGTGTTGTGTCCTGCCAGTACCTAGAGGAAGTGTTGTGTCTCAGTACTCAGAGAGGGCGTGTTGTGTCTCAGTACACAGAGGGAAGTGTTGTGTCTCAGTACACAGAGGGAAGTGTTGTGTCTCCCAGCACTCAGAGGGAAGTGTTGTGTCCCGTACCCAGAGGGAAGTGTTGTGTCCTCAGTACACAGAGAGGGAAGTGCTGTGTCCTTGCCACACAGAGAGGAAGTGTTGTGTCTCAGTACACAGAGAGGGAAGTGTTGTGTCTCAGTCACACAGAGAGGGGAAGTGTTGTGTCTCAGTACACAGAGAGGGAAGTGTTGTGTCTCAGCACACAGAGAGGAAGTGTTGTGTCTCAGTACACAGAGAGGGAAGTGTTGTGTCTCAGTACACAGAGAGGGAAGTGTTGTGTCTCAGTACACAGAGAGGGAAGTGTTGTGTCTCAGTACACAGAGAGGGAAGTGTTGTGTCTCAGTACACAGAGGGAAGTGTTGTGTCTCAGTACACAGAGAGGGGAAGTGTTGTGTCTCAGTACACAGAGAGGGAAGTGTTGTGGGTCTCAGCACGACAGAGAGGGAAGTGTTGTGTCTCAGTACACAGAGAGGGAAGTGTTGTGTCTCAGTACACAGAGAGAGGGAAGTGTTGTGTCTCCAGTACACAGAGAGGGAAGTGTTGTGTCTCAGTACACAGAGAGGGAAGTGTAGTGTTGTGTCTCAGTACA
>NW_027005590.1:0-3873 GCF_036934945.1 Oncorhynchus masou masou | reverse complement strand
GTATTTATTCCCAGTAGACAGACTGGTCCAGTATTTCATTCTCAGTAGACTGGCTAGTCCAGTATATATTTTATTCTCACTAGACTGACTAGTCCCGGTATTTTATTCTCAGTAGACTGACTAGTCCAGTATTTCATTCTCAGTAGACTGACTAGTCCAGTATTTCATTCTCAGTAGACTGACTGGTCCAGTATATATTCTATAGTGTCAGGCAGGTTACTTTAAAGACTTCAAAGTACATTTCTTGAAAAACATTTTTCTCTGATACTCTTTCCCTATTTGTCTTTTCCTCCAATCCTCTCACTTCCTCTGTCCCTGCACGCCTCCTCAGAGCACATTGCAGGAGAAGGTTTTAAGGCGGGTCCTTTGATCTTCTCCTCCAATCCGGTGTGAGGAGGCGAGGACAGAGGATACTAGCAGTTTTCGGACATTGAGACAAATTGAGAAAGTGCCAGCAACGTCTTACGAACACAGTAAACTGTTTCTATCTGAATGGGCGAAGGTTTTAAGGGCGGGTCCTTTGATCTTCTCCTCCAATCCGGTGTGAGGCCCAAGCTGTCTCAGAATGTGTTTTCTTCATCTCGTTGATTACTGGTATTAGCAGGGAGGACAAGGACCACTCTGGCAGATACTGTCCACTCTAAATCCACACACACACAGACTCTCCAAATACTCCATTACTTAACTGGATTAAACAGCAGCAGCTCCAAACAGCCACGTGGTGAAGTCTCAAGAAGAACCAACAGACATTCCACTGCTTTCTTATCTATTTTCCTGATGGGCTGCTACTTCCTGTTGTTTTACTGACTGCTACTTCCTGTTGTTTTTGACTGACTGCTACTTCCTGTTGTTTTACTGACTGACTGCTACTTCCTCTGTTGTTTTACTGACTGACTGCTACTTCCTCTGTTGTTTTACTGACTGACTGCTACTTCCTGTTGTTTTACTGACTGACTGCTACTTCCTCTGTTGTTTTACTGACTGACTGCTACTTCTCTGTTGTTTTACTGACTGACTGCTACTTCTCTGTTGTTTTACTGACTGACTGCTACTTCCTCTGTTTTACTGACTGACTGCTACTTCCTCTGTTGTTTTACTGACTGACTGCTACTTCCTCTGTTGTTTTACTGACTGACTGCTACTTCCTCTGTTGTTTTAGTGACTGACTGCTACTTCTCTGTTGTTTTAGTGACTGACTGCTACTTCTCTGTTGTTTTAGTGACTGACTGCTACTTCTCTGTTGTTTTACTGACTGACTGCTACTTCCTCTGTTGTTTTAGTGACTGACTGCTACTTCCTCTGTTGTTTTAGTGACTGACTGCTACTTCCTCTGTTGTTTTAGTGACTGACTGCTACTTCCTATGTTGTTTTAGTGACTGACTGCTACTTCCTCTGTTGTTTTAGTGACTGACTGCTACTTCCTCTGTTGTTTTAGTGACTGACTGCTACTTCCTCTGTTGTTTTACTGACTGACTGCTACTTCCTCTGTTGTTTTAGTGACTGACTGCTACTTCCTCTGTTGTTTTACTGACTGACTGCTACTTCCACTCTGTCATCCCTACCATTCACACCCAGTCTAATGTCATCCCTACCATTCACACCCAGTCTAATGTCATCCCTACCATTCACACCCAGTCTAATGTCATCCCTACCATTCACACCCAGTCTAATGTCATCCCTACCATTCACACCCAGTCTAATGTCATCCCTACCATTCACACCCAGTCTAATGTCATCCCTACCATTCACACCCAGTCTAATGTCATCCCTACCATTCACACCCAGTCTAATGTCATCCCTACCATTCACACCCAGTCTAATGTATCCCTACCATTCACACCCCAGTCTAATGTGCATCCCTACCATTCACACCCAGTCTAATGTCATCCCTACCATTCACACCCCAGTCATCCACTACCATTCACACCCAGTCTAATGTCATCCCTACCATTCACACCCAGTCTAATGTCATCCCTACCATACACACCAGTCTAATGTCATCCCTACCATTCACACCCAGTCTAATGTGCTCCCTACCATTCACACCCAGTCTAATGTCATCCCAACCATTCACACCCAGTCTAATGTCATCCCAAGCATCTCACACCCAGTCTAATGTCATCCCTACCATTCACACCCAGTCTAATGTCATCCCTACTCATTCACACCCAGTCTAATGTGCATCCCTACCATTCACACCCTCTGTCATCCCTACCATTCACACCCAGTCTAATGTCATCCCTACCATTCACACCCAGTCTAATGTGCTCCCTACCATTCACACCCAGTCTAATGTCATCCCAACCATTCACACCCAGTCTAATGTCATCCCAACCATTCACACCCAGTCTAATGTCATCCCTACCATTCACACCCAGTCTAATGTCATCCCTACCATTCACACCCAGTCTAATGTCATCCCTACCATTCACACCCAGTCTAATGTCATCCCTACCATTCACACCCTCTGTCATCCCTACCATTCACACCCAGTCTAATGTCATCCCTACCATTCACACCCCAGTCTAATGTCATCCCTACCATTCACACCCAGTCTCAATGTCATCCCTACCATTCACACCCAGTCTAATGTCATCCCTACCATTCACACCCAGTCTAATGTCATCCCTACCATTCACACCCAGTCTAATGTCATCCCTACCATTCACACCCAGTCTAATGTCATCCCTACCATTCACACCCAGTCTAATGTCATCCCTACCATTCACACCCAGTCTAATGTCATCCCTACCATTCACACCCAGTCTAATGTGCTCCCTACCATTCACACCCAGTCTAATGTCATCCCTACCATTCACACACACATCCTATGAAGTCATCACTACCTTGTCCTTCTCAGTATTGTTGTCAGAACACGAGATGACCGCTTGGCAGGACTAATGCCCTGCAACAGGCAGACAGACAGACAGGCAGACAGGCAGACAGACAGACAGACAGACAGACAGGCAGGCAGGCAGACAGGCAGGCAGGCAGACAGGCAGACAGGCAGACAGACAGGCAGACAGGCAGACAGGCAGGCAGACAGGCAGGCAGACAGACAGGCAGGCAGGCAGACAGGCAGACAGGCAGGCAGACAGACAGGCAGACAGGCAGACAGGCAGACAGACAGGCAGACAGACAGGCAGGCAGACAGACAGGCAGGCAGACAGGCAGGCAGGCAGGCATGCAGACAGACAGACAGGCAGACAGACAGGCAGACAGACAGACAGACAGACAGGCAGGCAGACAGGCATGCAGACAGACAGACAGGCAGGCAGGCAGACAGGCATGCAGACAGACAGACAGACAGGCAGGCAGACAGACAGACAGGCAGACAGACAGACAGGCAGGCAGGCAGGCAGGCAGACAGGCAGGCAGGCAGGCAGGCAGACAGGCAGGCAGACAGGCAGGCAGGCAGGCATGCAGACAGACAGACAGGCAGACAAGCAGGCAGGCAGGCAGGCAGGCAGACAGGCAGACAGGCAGGCAGACAGGCAGATAGACAGACAGGCTGGCAGGCAGACAGTCAGGCAGGCAGACAGGCAGACAGGCAGACAGGCAGGCAGACAGGCAGACAGGCAGGCAGGCAGGCAGGCAGACAGGCAGACAGGCAGACAGACAGACAGACAGACAGACAGACAGACAGACAGACCCTTGACGTATGAACACTTAGCTGTATTAGTGTCTTTAAGTGTACGAGGTGTTCCCTCACTTAGCTTGTGTCCCCCAAAAATGGCACCCTATTCCCTATGGACCGTGGTCCAATGTAGTGCACTACATAGGGGATAGTGTTGTATTTGTGTCATCAGATCAGAGGTGACTGCTGTGCTTTCTATCTGATCAGTGTGGAAGAGGGAAGGAAGGACAAGTTTG
>NW_027005589.1:0-3874 GCF_036934945.1 Oncorhynchus masou masou | reverse complement strand
AGAGGCAGTAGGGATGACCAGGGATGTTCTCTGTTTAGTGAGTCTGCCTGATCAGAGGCGGTAGGGATGACCAGGGATGTTCTCTGTTTAGTGAGTCTGCCTGATAACAGGCAGTAGGGATGACCAGGGATGTTCTCTGTTTAGTGAGTCTGCCTGATAAGAGGCAGTAGGGATGACCAGGGATGTTCTCTGTTTAGTGAGTCTGCCTGATAAGAGGCAGTAGGGATGACCAGGGATGTTCTCTGTTTAGTGAGTCCTCCAGATCAGAGGCAGTAGGGATGACCAGAAGTTGTTCTCTGTTTTAGTGAGTCTGCCAGATCAGAGGCAGTAGGGATGACCAGGGATGTTCTCTGTTTAGTGAGTCTGCCTGATAAGAGGCAGTAGGGATGACCAGGGATGTTCTCTGTTTAGTGAGTCTGCTGATCAGAGGCAGTAGGGATGACCAGGGATGTTCTCTGTTTAGTGAGTCTGCCTGATAAGAGGCAGTAGGGATGACCAGGGATGTTCTCTGTTTAGTGAGTCCTCAGATCAGAGGCAGTAGGGATGACCAGGGATGTTCTCTGTTTAGTGAGTCTGCCTGATAAGAGGCAGTAGGGATGACCAGGGATGTTCTCTGTTTAGTGAGTCTGCCTCATAAGAGGCAGTAGGGATGACCAGGGATGTTCTCTGTTTAGTGAGTCTGCCTGATAAGAGGCAGTAGGGATGACCAGGGATGTTCTCTGTTTAGTGAGTCTGCCTGATCAGAGGCCAGTAGGGATGACCAGGGATGTTCTCTGTTTAGTGAGTCTGCTGATGAGGCAGTAGGGATGACCAGGGATGTTCTCTGTTTAGTGAGTCTGCCTGATAAGAGGCAGTAGGGATGACCAGGGATGTTCTCTGTTTAGTGAGTCCTCCAGACCAGAGGCAGTAGGGATGACCGGGGATGTTCTCTGTTTAGTGAGTCCACCAGATCAGAGACAGTAGGGATGACCAGGGATGTTCTCTGTTTAGTGAGTCTGCCTGATAAGAGGCAGTAGGGATGACCAGGGATGTTCTCTGTTTAGTGAGTCTGCCCGATAAGAGGCAGTAGGGATGACCAGGGATGTTCTCTGTTTAGTGAGTCTGCCTGATAAGAGGCAGTAGGGATGACCAGGGATGTTCTCTGTTTAGTGAGTCCACCAGATAAGAGGCAGTAGGGATGACCAGGGATGTTCTCTGTTTAGTGAGTCCTCCAGATAGAGAGGCAGTAGGGATGACCAGGGATGTTCTCTGTTTAGTGAGTCTGCCTCATAAGAGGCAGTAGGGATTAAATAGGATCTTGCTCTGTTTGAAGTGAGTCTGCCTGATCAGAGGCGGTAGGGATGACCAGGGATGTTCTCTGTTTATTGAGTCTGCCTGATAACAGGCAGTAGGGATGACCAGGGATGTTCTCTGTTTAGTGAGTCTGCCTGATAAGAGGCAGTAGGGATGACCAGGGATGTTCTCTGTTTAGTGAGTCTGCCTGATAAGAGGCATTAGGGATGACCAGGGATGTTCTCTGTTTAGTCGTCCTCCAGATCAGAGGCAGTAGGGATGACCAGGGATGTTCTCTGTTTAGTGAGTCTGCCAGATCAGAGGTATTAGGGATGACCAGGGATGTTCTCATTTAGTGAGTCTGCCTGATAAGAGGCAGTAGGGATGACCAGGGATGTTCTCTGGTGCCCAGTGGATGTTAAGCCTGATCAGGGCAGTAGGATGACCAGGGATGTTCTCTGTTTAGTGAGTCTGCTGACAGAGGCAGTAGGGATGACCAGGGATGTTCTCTGTTTAGTGAGTCCTCAGATCAGAGGCAGTAGGGATGACCAGGGATGTTTCTCTGTTTAGTGAGTCTGCCTGATAAGAGGCAGTAGGGATGACCAGGGATGTTCTCTGTTTAGTGAGTCTGCCTCATAAGAGGCAGTAGGGATGACCAGGGATGTTCTCTGTTTAGTGAGTCTGCCTGATAAGAGGCAGTAGGGATGACCAGGGATGTTCTCTGTTTAGTGAGTCTGCCTGATAAGAGGCAGTAGGGATGACCAGGGATGTTCTCTGTTTAGTGAGTCTGCCTGATAAGAGGCAGTAGGGATGACCAGGGATGTTCTCTGTTTAGTGAGTCTGCCTGATAAGAGGCAGTAGGGATGACCAGGGATGTTCTCTGTTTAGTGAGTCCTCCAGATCAGAGGCAGTAGGGATGACCAGGGATGTTCTCTGTTTAGTGAGTCCTCCAGATCAGAGGCAGTAGGGATGACCAGGGATGTTCTCTGTTTAGTGAGTCTGCCTGATAAGAGGCAGTAGGGATGACCAGGGATGTTCTCTGTTTAGTGAGTCTGCCTGATAAGAGGCAGTAGGGATGACCAGGGATGTTCTCTGTTTAGTGAGTCTGCCTGATAAGAGGCAGTAGGGATGACCAGGGATGTTCTCTGTTTAGTGAGTCTGCCTGATCAGAGGCAGTAGGGATGACCAGGGATGTTCTCTGTTTAGTGAGTCTGCCTGATAAGAGGCAGTAGGGATGACCAGGGATGTTCTCTGTTTAGTGAGTCTGCCTGATAAGAGGCAGTAGGGATGACCAGGGATGTTCTCTGTTTAGTGAGTCCTGCCAGATCAGAGGCAGTAGGGATGACCAGGGATGTTCTCTGTTTAGTGAGTCTGCCTGATAAGAGGCAGTAGGGATGACCAGGGATGTTCTCTGTTTAGTGAGTCCTCCAGATCAGAGGCAGTAGGGATGACCAGGGATGTTCTCTGTTTAGTGAGTCTGCCTGATAAGAGGCAGTAGGGATGACCAGGGATGTTCTCTGTTTAGTGAGTCCTCCAGATCAGAGGCAGTAGGGATGACCAGGGATGTTCTCTGTTTAGTGAGTCCGCCAGATAAGAGGCAGTAGGGATGACCAGGGATGTTCTCTGTTTAGTGAGTCCACCAGATAAGAGGCAGTAGGGATGACCAGGGATGTTCTCTGTTTAGTGAGTCCTCCAGATAGAGAGGCAGTAGGGATGACCAGGGATGTTCTCTGTTTAGTGAGTCTGCCTCATAAGAGGCAGTAGGGATGACCAGGGATGTTCTCTGTTTAGTGAGTCTGCCTGATCAGAGGCAGTAGGGATGACCAGGGATGTTCTCTGTTTAGTGAGTCTGCCTGATAACAGGCAGTAGGGATGACCAGGGATGTTCTCTGTTTAGTGAGTCTGCCTGATAAGAGGCAGTAGGGATGACCAGGGATGTTCTCTGTTTAGTGAGTCTGCCTGATAAGAGGCAGTAGGGATGACCAGGGATGTTCTCTGTTTAGTGAGTCCTCCAGATCAGAGGCAGTAGGGATGACCAGGGATGTTCTCTGTTTAGTGAGTCTGCCAGATCAGAGGCAGTAGGGATGACCAGGGATGTTCTCTGTTTAGTGAGTCTGCCTGATAAGAGGCAGTAGGGATGACCAGGGATGTTCTCTGTTTAGTGAGTCTGCCTGATCAGAGGCAGTAGGGATGACCAGGGATGTTCTCTGTTTAGTGAGTCTGCCTGATAAGAGGCAGTAGGGATGACCAGGGATGTTCTCTGTTTAGTGAGTCCTCCAGATCAGAGGCAGTAGGGATGACCAGGGATGTTCTCTGTTTAGTGAGTCTGCCTGATAAGAGGCAGTAGGGATGACCAGGGATGTTCTCTGTTTAGTGAGTCCTGCCAGATAAGAGGCAGTAGGGATGACCAGGGATGTTCTCTGTTTAGTGAGTCTGCCTGATAAGAGGCAGTAGGGATGACCAGGGATGTTCTCTGTTTAGTGAGTCCGCCAGATCAGAGGCAGTAGGGATGACCAGGGATGTTCTCTGTTTAGTGAGTCCTGCCAGATAAGAGGCAGTAGGGATGACCAGGGATGTTCTCTGTTTAGTGAGTCTGCCTCAT
>NW_027005588.1:0-3875 GCF_036934945.1 Oncorhynchus masou masou | reverse complement strand
AGCTAACAGTCTGTTATGTGAGGACTAGGACCTGAAGCTAACAGTCTGGTATGTGTGAGGACTAGGACCTGAAGCTAACAGTCTGGTATGTGTGAGGACTAGGACCTGTAGCTAACAGTCTGGTATGTGAGGACTAGGACCTGAAGCTAACAGTCTGTTATGTGAGGACTAGGACCTGAAGCTAACAGTCTGTTATGTGAGGACTAAGACCTGAAGCTAACAGTCTGTTATGTGAGGACTAGGACCTGAAGCTAACAGTCTGTGTATGTGAGGACTAGGACCTGAAGCTAACAGTCTGGTATGTGTGAGGACTAGGACCTGAAGCTAACAGTCTGTTATGTGAGGACTAAGACCTGAAGCTAACAGTCTGGTATGTGTGAGGACTAGGACCTGAAGCTAACAGTCTGGTATGTGAGGACTAGGACCTGAAGCTAACAGTCTGGTATGTGTGAGGACTAGGACCTGAAGCTAACAGTCTGTTATGTGAGGACTAGGACCTGAAGCTAACAGTCTGGTATGTGAGGACTAGGACCTGAAGCTAACAGTCTGGTATGTGTGAGGACTAGGACCTGAAGCTAACAGTCTGGTATGTGAGGACTAGGACCTGAAGCTAACAGTCTGGTATGTGTGAGGACTAGGACCTGAAGCTAACAGTCTGGTTATGTGAGGACTAGGACCTGTAGCTAACAGTCTGTTATGTGAGGACTAGGACCTGAAGCTAACAGTCTGGTATGTGAGGACTAGGACCTGAAGCTAACAGTCTGTTATGTGAGGACTAAGACCTGAAGCTAACAGTCTGGTATGTGAGGACTAGGACCTGAAGCTAACAGTCTGGTATGTGTGAGGACTAGGACCTGAAGCTAACAGTCTGGTATGTGAGGACTAGGACCTGAAGCTAACAGTCTGTTATGTGAGGACTAGGACCTGAAGCTAACAGTCTGGTATGTGTGAGGACTAGGACCTGAAGCTAACAGTCTGGTATGTGAGGACTAGGACCTGAAGCTAACAGTCTGTTATGTGAGGACTAGGACCTGAAGCTAACAGTCTGTTATGTGAGGACTAGGACCTGAAGCTAACAGTCTGGTATGTGTGAGGACTAGGACCTGAAGCTAACAGTCTGTTATGTGAGGACTAGGACCTGAAGCTAACAGTCTGGTATGTGTGAGGACTAGGACCTGAAGCTAACAGTCTGTTATGTGAGGACTAGGACCTGAAGCTAACAGTCTGGTATGTGTGAGGACTAGGACCTGAAGCTAACAGTCTGTTATGTGAGGACTAGGACCTGAAGCTAACAGTCTGGTATGTGTGAGGACTAGGACCTGAAGCTAACAGTCTGTTATGTGAGGACTAGGACCTGTAGCTAACAGTCTGTTATGTGAGGACTAGGACCTGAAGCTAACAGTCTGTTATGTGAGGACTAGGACCTGAAGCTAACAGTCTGTTATGTGAGGACTAGGACCTGAAGCTAACAGTCTGTTATGTGAGGACTAGGACCTGAAGCTAGCAGTCTGGTATGTGTGAGGACTAGGACCTGAAGCTAACAGTCTGGTATGTGTGAGGACTAGGACCTGTAGCTAACAGTCTGTTATGTGTGAGGACTAGGACCTGAAGCTAACAGTCTGGTATGTGTGAGGACTAGGACCTGAAGCTAACAGTCTGGTATGTGTGAGGACTAGGACCTGAAGCTAACAGTCTGGTATGTGTGAGGACTAGGACCTGTAGCTAACAGTCTGTTATGTGAGGACTAGGACCTGAAGCTAACAGTCTGGTATGTGTGAGGACTAGGACCTGAAGCTAACAGTCTGGTATGTGTGAGGACTAGGACCTGAAGCTAACAGTCTGGTATGTGTGAGGACTAGGACCTGAAGCTAACAGTCTGGTATGTGTGAGGACTAGGACCTGTAGCTAACAGTCTGTTATGTGAGGACTAGGACCTGAAGCTAACAGTCTGGTATGTGTGAGGACTAGGACCTGAAGCTAACAGTCTGGTATGTGAGGACTAGGACCTGAAGCTAACAGTCTGGTATGTGAGGACTAGGACCTGAAGCTAACAGTCTGGTATGTGTGAGGACTAGGACCTGAAGCTAACAGTCTGGTATGTGAGGACTAGGACCTGAAGCTAACAGTCTGGTATGTGTGAGGACTAGGACCTGAAGCTAACAGTCTGTTATGTGAGGACTAGGACCTGAAGCTAACAGTCTGGTATGTGAGGACTAGGACCTGAAGCTAACAGTCTGGTATGTGTGAGGACTAGGACCTGAAGCTAACAGTCTGGTATGTGTGAGGACTAAGACCTGAAGCTAACAGTCTGGTATGTGAGGACTAGGACCTGAAGCTAACAGTCTGTTATGTGAGGACTAGGACCTGAAGCTAACAGTCTGTTATGTGTGAGGACTAGGACCTGAAGCTAACAGTCTGGTATGTGAGGACTAGGACCTGAAGCTAACAGTCTGTTATGTGTGAGGACTAGGACCTGAAGCTAACAGTCTGGTATGTGAGGACTAGGACCTGAAGCTAACAGTCTGGTATGTGTGAGGACTAGGACCTGAAGCTAACAGTCTGGTATGTGTGAGGACTAGGACCTGTAGCTAACAGTCTGTTATGTGAGGACTAGGACCTGAAGCTAACAGTCTGGTATGTGTGAGGACTAGGACCTGAAGCTAACAGTCTGGTATGTGTGAGGACTAGGACCTGAAGCTAACAGTCTGGTATGTGTGAGGACTAGGACCTGAAGCTAACAGTCTGGTATGTGTGAGGACTAGGACCTGAAGCTAACAGTCTGGTATGTGTGAGGACTAGGACCTGAAGCTAACAGTCTGTTATGTGAGGACTAGGACCTGAAGCTAACAGTCTGGTATGTGTGAGGACTAGGACCTGAAGCTAACAGTCTGTTATGTGAGGACTAGGACCTGAAGCTAACAGTCTGGTATGTGAGGACTAGGACCTGAAGCTAACAGTCTGGTATGTGTGAGGACTAGGACCTGAAGCTAACAGTCTGGTATGTGAGGACTAGGACCTGAAGCTAACAGTCTGGTATGTGTGAGGACTAGGACCTGAAGCTAACAGTCTGTTATGTGAGGACTAGGACCTGAAGCTAACAGTCTGGTATGTGAGGACTAGGACCTGAAGCTAACAGTCTGGTATGTGTGAGGACTAGGACCTGAAGCTAACAGTCTGGTATGTGTGAGGACTAAGACCTGAAGCTAACAGTCTGGTATGTGAGGACTAGGACCTGAAGCTAACAGTCTGTTATGTGAGGACTAAGACCTGAAGCTAACAGTCTGGTGTGTGAGGACTAGGACCTGAAGCTAACAGTCTGTTATGTGAGGACTAGGACCTGAAGCTAACAGTCTGGTATGTGAGGACTAGGACCTGAAGCTAACAGTCTGGTATGTGTGAGGACTAGGACCTGAAGCTAACAGTCTGGTATGTGTGAGGACTAGGACCTGAAGCTAACAGTCTGTTATGTGAGGACTAGGACCTGAAGCTAACAGTCTGGTATGTGTGAGGACTAGGACCTGAAGCTAACAGTCTGTTATGTGAGGACTAGGACCTGAAGCTAACAGTCTGGTATGTGAGGACTAGGACCTGAAGCTAACAGTCTGGTGTGTGTGAGGACTAGGACCAGAAGCCAACAGTCTGGTATGTGTGAGGACTAGGACCTGAAGCTAACAGTCTGTATGTGAGGACTAGGACCTGAAGCTAACAGTCTGTTATGTGAGGACTAGGACCTGAAGCTAACAGTCTGGTATGTGAGGACTAGGACCTGAAGCTAACAGTCTGTTATGTGAGGACTAGGACCTGAAGCCAACAGTCTGTTATGTGAGGACTAGGACCTGAAGCTAACAGTCTGGTATGTGTGAGGACTAGGACCT
>NW_027005587.1:0-3876 GCF_036934945.1 Oncorhynchus masou masou | reverse complement strand
AATACTGTTTTGTTCAACTGTGAGAACAAGAACCTTTGGTGAATCAAGGAGGGAGGGATACGTTTATGTTAAACTGGGAACAAGAACTTTGGTGAATCAGAGGAGGGAGGAGAATACGGTTTATGTTAAACTGTAGAGAACAAGAACCTTTGGTGAATCAAGGAGGGAGGGAGGATACGTTTATGTTCAACTGTGAGAACAGAACCTTGGTATCAAGGAGGAGGGAGGAGAATACGGTTTATGTTAAACTGTAGAGAACAAGAACCTTTGGTGAATCAAGGAGGGAGGGAGGAGAATACGGTTTATGTTAAACTGTAGAGAACAAGAACCTTTGGTGAATCAAGGAGGGAGGGAGAGAGAGAGAGAGAGAGAGAGAGGCAGAGAGAGATCAGCGAGTCCCCGATTTCTTAAATACTACACGTCCAGAAGGTTGGTTCTGACAAACGCATTTCAAAGTTTAAATCACATAAATCAAACACTATCACGTGGATTTGTTTTGTTGAAATTACATGGAAACAAAGTTAATTCAATCAGTGGGAGGCTTGTAAATGACTCCAGGAATGTAAAACAAAGAAGTCTTCATTGAGACAATGATGAAACAGCAATCCGTGGGCGAGTTGTGGTGGATATTATAAAATAAGGATCGGCTGGAGTCCAAGTCAAACCAAGATTCTTTATTTCTGAGCTCAGAGAGAATAACAGAGTTATACAGAGCAGTGCAGACAGTCTGAATTCTGAAGCATTGAGTGATGAGCACATATCTTTATAGTTTCCTGTTCCTGGGAGGGACTTTATTCATACAAGGATGCAGGTGTAAATGGTTTGCAACACAGGATGATAGTCCCAGGAACAGGAGATTATAATAGGACAGTTTCACAAGGTTAGTCACATACTCAGATATGTGGACACATATAATTAACATTTTACATTACAGAGTCAGTGATACAATTCGTTTCATTAAATCATCAGTGGGACAATGCAAATGTCAACAATGGAGCAAATGCATCACATCCAAATATCACTTGATTATCTGACCATTTAAACACAAGGAATCTGATTTACTCTTTATTCAAACGGACTCCATATTCAATTCATGTTTTCTCCCCTGTGTGGACTCTCACGTGTCTTTTAAGTGACTGTGATGAGTAATATGTCTTCCCACAGTCTGAGCATTTGTAAGGCTTCTCCCCTGTGTGTATTCGCTCATGAGCCATCAGGCTTCCTAACTCGCTAAATCTCTTTCCACACTGGGAGCAGTGGTAAGGCTTCTCCCCTGTGTGTATTCTCTCGTGTTTTTTCTGATTACTTAAGTGGGTAAAACGCTTTCCACACTTGGAGCAGTGGTATGGCTTTTCTCCTGTATGCATTCTCTCGTGTATTTTCAGGCTCCATAATGTTGTAAAACTCTTTCCACACTGGGAGCAGTGGTACGGCTTTTCTCCTGTATGTATTCTCTCGTGAATTTTCAGTGTCCCTATCGTTGTAAAACTCTTTCCACACGGGAGCAATGGTCACGACTATCTGCTTTCTGTAATCTCAGGTCGTTTCAGGTCCTTAATAGTTTAGCCTGTTTCAGGCTAGAACAGTGTTCTCATGTGTATTCTCCCATGTAGCTGAGTGTCCTTTCTGGTTAAACTCTTTCCACACTGGCTTAGTGATGAGCTTCTCCCCTGTGTGTATTCTCTCATGTGTTTTCAGGTTACATAACAGGGTAAAACTCTTTCCACACTGGGAGCAGAGGTAAGGCTTCTCCCTGTGTGTATTCTCTCATGTTGTTTCAGGTCCCTTAACCCGTTACAACCTGTTCCACACTGGGAGCAGTGGTAAGCTTCTCCCCTGTGTATATTTTCTCATGTTGGTTCAGGTGTCCTTTCTGGTTGAAACTCTTTTTCACACTGGGAGCACTGGTGTCGTCTTGCTGGTTTGGACATATCTGGGCTCTGGTTCCTCCGAGTCTGGTCTCTCCTGCCAAAAACAGATTGTTTATTTAAATAGACCTGAATGAAACCTCCACATGATAAAATAGCCTTGCAACGAGGGGAAAATCCTAATCAGATCCTCAATAACCTATAGCCAGTATTAACAATCTTGTTGTGATTTTAAAACAAATTATGTTGTAGAGCTTCCTAGTAATTACTGATAATATGTTTTACATTACTTATTTTATTAATTCTGTTTTTACAAGTCAGAACACAAAAAAATGAAACAGTTCTCGGACACTGAAGACTTCAGACGTCGCTGGATTCCTATCGAATGAGACCTAGGTGGCTCTGAACCAAATAACCTTCATGTTTTAATATGAATAGTTGTATGTACAGAATGAGACCTACACACTTCCTTGAATCTAAAATAAGTAAAGTAATTTTATGTGAAAATCCAAAACAGGTTTTCGACACGCTATTTAATTTATTTAGACGTTAACACATTTTCAACACTTTGACTGTCACTGAAGTCAAGACATTTTGGGTAAAGTAAAATAATAAGATAATAGGGAAATATTTTTAGGAAATGTCCTAAAACTGTTAGTAACTATATATAGTACATCTATATATATATATATAGCTGAAATATAATAATGGTCTGAAAACTATATATAGCACATCTGATAGTAACTCTATATAGCACATCTGATAGTCACATATATAGCATCAATTCACTAACTATATAGCACATCTGATAGTAACACATCTGATAGTATATAGCACATCTGATTATAACTATATATAGCACATCTGATAGTAACTCTATATAGCACATCTGATAGTAACTATATATAGCACATCTGATAGTAACTCTATATAGCACATCTGATAGTAACTCTATATAGCACATCTGATTATAACTCTATATAGCATCTGATAGTAACTCTATATAGCACATCTGATAGTAACTATATATAGCACATCTGATTATAACTATATATAGCACATCTGATAGTATTATAGCATCTATATATCTATATAGCACATCTGATAGTAACTGCCCATCTGATTATAACTATATATAGCCCATCTGATTATAACTATATATATAGCACATCTGATAGTAACTCTATATAGCACATCTGATAGTAACTATATATAGCACATCTGATAGTAACTATATAGCACATCTGATAGTAACTCTATATAGCACATCTGATATAACTCTATATAGCACATCTGATAGTAACTAACTCTGATAGTAACTCTATATAGCACATCTGATAGTAACTCTATATAGCACATCTGATTATAACTCTATATAGCACATCTGATTAGTAACTATATATAGCATCTGATAGTAACTATATATAGCAGCACATCTGATTATAACTATATAGCACATCTGATAGTAACTCTATATAGCACATCTGATAGTAACTATATATAGCCCATCTGATTATAACTATATATATAGCACATCTGATTATAACTATATATATAGCACATCTGATAGTAACTATATATAGCACATCTGATAGTAACTATATATAGCACATCTGATAGTAACTATATATAGCACATCTGATAGTAACTCTATATAGCACATCTGATAGTAACTCTATATAGCACATCTGATAGTAACTATATATAATACATCTGATTATAACTCTATATAGCACATCTGATAGTAACTCTATATAGCACATCTGATTATAACTATACTCTATAGCACATCTGATAGTAACTCTATAGCACATCTGATTATAACTATATATAGCACATCTGATAGTAACTCTATATAGCACATCTGATAGTAACTCTATATAGCACATCTGATAGTAACTATATATAGCACATCTGATAGTAACTCTATATAGCACATCTGATAGTAACTATATATAGCACATCTGATAGTAACTATATATAGCCATCTGATTATAACTATATATAC
>NW_027005586.1:0-3876 GCF_036934945.1 Oncorhynchus masou masou | reverse complement strand
CGGTTCCGGGTTGGAGCGAGCGGTCGCATCTACACTTCGGTCCGCAGGTAGTATAACTTTTCATTACATTTTCATTACATTTCATTATAGTACAACGGTTTGATTTGTCTAATCTTAGCAATTTCTTCTTAGCTAGCTACATAGCCGTCTTTGTATCAAAGATAATTGCGTAATTATCGTATTTCGTCGTCCTAACGTAGTCTACACTGCTATCTGCCCAGCAGCTAGCTAAGCAGCTAGCTAACGTCCACTGTCCACCAGCACTGTAGAAACTATTACACTCAACTGAGCGACTCGATTAGTGAAGTGTTAGCTAGCTACATAGTTGTCTTTGCTGTCTTCGTATCCAAGATAATTGTGTAGTTTAGAGTGTGTAGACTTAGAGTGATTATCTTAATTTACCGAGGTTAGCTAGCCAGCTATTTGTCGTCCTTAACGTAGGAGATGCTGCTAGCTAGCTAGCCAACAACTAGCCAACCTCTACCGAATAGAACTTCAACTAACTTCCGCTCGCTCCACAGGTAGTATCACATTTTCATTTCACTTCATTACAGTACAACGGTTTGATTTGTTTGATCGTAGCTAGCTAGCTACATAGCCGTCTTTGTATCTAAGACAATTGTGTAGTCTAGAGCGATTTTCTAGGTTAGCTAGCCAGCTATTGTCGTTCTTTTAACGTAACGTAACGCAATCAACACTGCTAGCTAGCCAGCTAGCCCCGAATAGCAGCACTGTAGAAACTATTACACTCGACGGAGACGACTTGATTAGTGTAGTGTCAACATCGCAGCCACTGCCAGCTAGCCTACAAAGTCAACAACGCAGCCACTGCCAGCTAGCCTACTCCAGCAGTACTGTATCATTTCAATCATTTTAGTCAATAAGATTCTTGCTACGTAAGCTTAACTTTCTGAACATTCGAGACGTGTAGTCCACTTGTCATTCCAATCTCCTTTGCATTAGCGTAGCCTCTTCTGTAGCCTGTCAACTATGTGTCTATCTATCCCTGTTCTCTCCTCTCTGCACAGACCATACAAACGCTCCACACCGCGTGGCCGCGGCCACCCTAATCTGGTGGTCCCAGCGCGCACGACCCACGTGGAGTTCCAGGTCTCCGGTAGCCTCTGGAACTGCCGATCTGCGGCCAACAAGGCAGAGTTCATCTCAGCCTATGCCTCCCTCCAGTCCCTCGACTTCTTGGCACTGACGGAAACATGGATCACCACAGATAACACTGCTACTCCTACTGCTCTCTCTTCGTCCGCCCACGTGTTCTCGCACACCCGAGAGCTTCTGGTCAGCGGGGTGGTGGCACCGGGATCCTCATCTCTCCCAAGTGGTCATTCTCTCTTTCTCCCCTTACCCATCTGTCTATCGCCTCCTTTGAATTCCATGCTGTCACAGTTACCAGCCCTTTCAAGCTTAACATCCTTATCATTTATCGCCCTCCAGGTTCCCTCGGAGAGTTCATCAATGAGCTTGATGCCTTGATAAGCTCCTTTCCTGAGGACGGCTCACCTCTCACAGTCCTGGGCGACTTTAACCTCCCCACGTCTACCTTTGACTCATTCCTCTCTGCCTCCTTCTTTCCACTCCTCTCCTCTTTTGACCTCACCCTCTCACCTTCCCCCCTACTCACAAGGCAGGCAATACGCTCGACCTCATCTTTACTAGATGCTGTTCTTCCACTAACCTCATTGCAACTCCCCTCCAAGTCTCCGACCACTACCTTGTATCCTTTTCCCTCTCGCTCTCATCCAACACTTCCCACACTGCCCCTACTCGGATGGTATCGCGCCGTCCCAACCTTCGCTCTCTCTCCCCCGCTACTCTCTCCTCTTCCATCCCTATCATCTCTTCCCTCTGCTCATACCTTCTCCAACCTATCTCCTGATTCTGCCTCCTCAACCCTCCTCTCTTCCCTTTCTGCATCCTTTGACTCTCCTGTCCCCTATCCTCCAGGCCGGCTCGGTCCTCCTCCCCGCTCCGTGGCTCGACGACTCATTGCGGGCTCACAGAACAGAGCTCCGGGCAGCCGAGGCGGGAAATGGAGGAAAACTACGCCCTCCCTGCGGACCTGGCATCCTTTCACTCCCTCCTCTCTACATTTTTCCTCCTCTGTCTCTGCTGCTAAAGCCACTTTCTACCACTCTAAATTCCAATCATCTGCCTCTAACCCTAGGAAGCTCTTTGCCACCTTCTCCTCCCTCCTGAATCCCCTCCCTCCCCCCTCCTCCCTCTCTGCAGATGACCGTCAACCATTTTGAAAAAGAAGGTCGACGACATCCGATCCTCGTTTGCTAAGTCAAGCGACACACTGGTTCTGCTCACACTGCCCTACCCTGTGCTCTGACCTCTTTCTCCCTCTCTCTCCAGATGAAATCTCGCTTCTTGTAATGACCGGCCGCCCAACAACCTGCCAGCAGGCCTATCCCTCCTCTCTTCTCCAGACCATTTCGGAGACCTTCTCTCCCTTACATCACCTCGCTCATCAACTCATCCCTGACCGCTGGCCCTACGTCCCTTCCGTCTTCAAGAGAGCAAGAGTTGCACCCCTTCTGAAAAAACCTACACTCGATCCCTCCGTGATCCTGGACAACACCCTGTCGTTCTCAACCAACATCGTAAAGCGTGTGGCCCGTTCCTGTAGGTTCATGCTCTACAACATCCGCAGAGTACGACCCTGCCTCACACAGGAAGCGGCGCAGGTCCTAATCCAGGCACTTGTCAGCATCTCTCCCGTCTGGATTACTGCAACTCGCTCGTTGGCTGGGCTCCCCTGCCCTGTGCCATTAAACCCACAACTCATCCAGAACGCCGCAGCCCGTCTGGTGTTCAACCTTCCCAAGTTCTCTCCGTGCCCCGCTCCTCCGCTCTCTCCACTGGCTTCCAGTTGAGGCTCGCATCCGCTACAAGACCATGGTGCTTGCCTGCGGGCGCTGTGAGGGGAGCGGCACCGCAGTGCCTCCAGGCTCTGTGATCAGGCCCTACACCCAAGCAAGGGCACTGCGTTCATCCACCCTCTGGCCTGCACGCCTCCCTACCACTGAGGAAGTACCAGTTCCCCGCTCAGCCCAGTCAAAGCTGTTTGCTGCTCTGGCCCCCAATGGTGGAACAAACTCCCTCACGACGCCAGGACAGCGGAGTCAATCACCACCTTCCGGAGACACCTGAAACCCCACCTCTTCAAGGAATACCTAGGATAGGATAAGTAATCCTTCTCACCCCCCTTAAATGATTTAGATGCACTATTGTAAAGTGGCTGTTCCACTGGATGTCAGAAGGTGAATTCACCAATTTGTAAGTCGCTCTGGATAAGAGCGTCTGCTAAATGACTTAAATGTAAATGTAAATGTAATAAAACAATACATTTGAGAAGCACTCGCACTCTCCCTACGGTATTACCTCACACTTTACTCTCACCATTCACTGAACCTTCTTCCAGCCAGGACAATGGCAACAATAGATGAAACAAGATACAGTGCCTTGCGAAAGTATTCCCCCCTTGAACTTTGCGACCTTTTGCCACATTTCAGGCTTCAAACATAAAGATATAAAACTGTATTTTTTTGTGAAGAATCAACAACAAGTGGGACACAATCATGAAGTGGAGCGACATTTATTGGATATTTCAAACTTTTTAACAAATCAAAAACTGAAAAATTGGGCGCAAAATTATTCAGCCCCCTTAAGTTAACACCCCCTTAAATGCTCTCCATCCAACCTCACTGAGCTCGAGCTGTTTTGCAAGAAGGAATGGGAAAAAAATTCGGTCTCTCGATGTGCAAAACTGATAGAGACATACTCCAAGCGACTTACAGCTGCAATCTCAGCAAAAGGTGGTGCTACAAAGTATTAACTTAAGGGCTGAATAAT
>NW_027005585.1:2500-3877 GCF_036934945.1 Oncorhynchus masou masou | reverse complement strand
AAGGTTATTCACTCTACCTCCTGTGTATTGGGGATCTCAGAGAGAAGGTTATTCACTCTACCTCCTGTGTATTGGGGATCTCAGAGAGAAGGTTATTCACTCTGCCTCCTGTGTATTGGGAATCTCAGAGAGAGAGGTTATTCATTCTACCTCCTGTGTATTGGGGATCTCAGAGAGAGAAGGTTATTCATTCTACCTCCTGTGTATTGGGGATCTCAGAGAGAAAGGTTATTCATTCTACCTCCTGTGTATTGGGGATCTCAGAGAGAAGGTTATTCACTCTGCCTCCTGTGTATTGGGGATCTCAGAGAGAAGGTTATTCATTCTACCTCCTGTGTATTGGGGATCTCAGAGAGAGAAGGTTATTCATTCTACCTCCTGTGTATTGGGGATCTCAGAGAGAAGGTTATTCACTCTGCCTCCTGTGTATTGGGGATCTCAGAGAGAAAGGTTATTCACTCTACCTCCTGTGTATTGGGGATCTCAGAGAGAAGGTTATTCACTCTGCCTCCTGTGTATTGGGGATCTCAGAGAGAGAAGGTTATTCACTCTACCTCCTGTGTATTGGGGATCTCAGAGAGAAGGTTATTCACTCTACCTCCTGTGTATTGGGGATCTCAGAGAGAGAAGGTTATTCACTCTACCTCCTGTGTATTGGGGATCTCAGAGAGAAGGTTATTCACTCTGCCTCCTGTGTATTGGGGATCTCAGAGAGAGAAGGTTATTCACTCTACCTCCTGTGTATTGGGGATCTCAGAGAGAGAAGGTTATTCATTCTACCTCCTGTGTATTGGGGATCTCAGAGAGAGAAGGTTATTCACTCTACCTCCTGTGTATTGGGGATCTCAGAGAGAGAGACTAATAGTAAGAATGAAAAATCTCAATGATTGTTTCCCCTTGTACTTCGCCCCATTGTAGTCTCTCAGATTGGGAGTGCTGATCTGGGATAGCATCACCTGTCCATAGCATCTCATTCATTATGATCAGGCCCCAACCTGTCCATAGCATCTCATTCATTATGATCAGGCCCCAACCTGTCCATAGCATCTCATTCATTATGATCAGGCCCCAACCTGTCCATAGCATCTCATTCATTATGATCAGGCCCCAACCTGTCTGTATCATCTCATTCATTATGATCAGGCCCCAACCTGTCCATATCATCTCATTCATTATGATCAGGCCCCAACCTGTCCATATCATCTCATTCATTATGATCAGGCCCCAACCTGTCCATATCATCTCATTCATTATGATCAGGCCCCAACCTGTCTGTATCATCTCATTCATTATGATCTAAGAGGATAAACTGATCCACTCCTACTCTGAGATGCTTGATACATACGGTTCAAGAATGTCTAATAACTGAACTCAAAC
>NW_027005584.1:0-3877 GCF_036934945.1 Oncorhynchus masou masou | reverse complement strand
GTGGATAACTATGTGGATAACTAAGTGGATAACTAATGGATAACTAAGTGGATAACTAAGTGGATAACTATGTGGATAACTAATGGATAACTATGTTGATAACTATGTGGATAACTAAGTGGATAACTAATGGATAACTATGTGGATAACTAGGTGGATAACTAATGGATAACTAAGTGGATAACTAAGTGGATAACTATGTGGATAACTAATGGATAACTATGTTGATAACTATGTGGATAACTAAGTGGATAACTAATGGATAACTATGTGGATAACTAGGTGGATAACTAATGGATAACTATGTGGATAACTATGTGGATAACTATGTGGATAACTAATGGATAACTAAGTGGATAACTATGTGGATAACTATGTGGATAACTATGTGGATAACTAAGTGGATAACTAAGTGGATAACTATGTGGATAACTAAGTGGATAACTATGCGGTTAACTAAGTGGATAACTATGTGGATAACTAAGTGGATAACTAAGTGGATAACTAATGGATAACTAAGTGGATAACTAATGGATAACTAATGGATAACTAAGTGGATAACTAATGGATAACTAATGGATAACTAAGTGGATAACTATGTGGATAACTAAGTGGATAACTATGTGGATAACTAAGTGGATAACTAATGGATAACTAAGTGGATAACTATGTGGATAACTAATGGATAACTAAGTGGATAACTATGTGGATAACTATGTGGATAACTAAGTGGATAACTATGTGGATAACTATGTGGATAACTAAGTGGATAACTAATGGATAACTAAGTGGATAACTAAGTGGATAACTATGTGGATAACTAAGTGGATAACTAATGGATAACTAAGTGGATAACTATGTGGATAACTATGTGAATAACTATGTGGATAACTATGTGGATAACTAAGTGGATAACTATGTGGATAACTAAGTGGATAACTAATGGATAACTAAGTGGATAACTATGTGGATAACTAAGTGGATAACTAAGTGGATAACTATGTGGATAACTACGTGGATAACTAATGGATAACTAATGGATAACTATGTGGATAACTAAGTGGATAACTATGTGGATAACTAAGTGGATAACTAAGTGGATAACTAAGTGGATAACTATGTGGATAACTATGTGGATAACTAAGTGGATAACTATGTGGATAACTAAGTGGATAACTAATGGATAACTAAGTGGATAACTAATGGATAACTAAGTGGATAACTACGTGGATAACTAAGTGGATAACTAAGTGGATAACTATGTGGATAACTACGTGGATAACTAATGGATAACTAATGGATAACTAAGTGGATAACTAAGTGGATAACTATGTGGATAACTAAGTGGATAACTATGTGGATAACTAAGTGGATAACTAAGTGGATAACTAAGTGGATAACTAAGTGGATAACTATGTGGATAACTAATGGATAACTAATGGATAACTATGTGGATAACTAAGTGGATAACTATGTGGATAACTAAGTGGATAACTAAGTGGATAACTAAGTGGATAACTATGTGGATAACTAAGTGGATAACTATGTGGATAACTAATGGATAACTAAGTGGATAACTATGTGGATAACTAGGTGGATAACTAATGGATAACTAAGTGGATAACTATGTGGATAACTATGTGGATAACTAATGGATAACTATGTGGATAACTAAGTGGATAACTATGTGGATAACTAAGTGGATAACTAAGTGGATAACTAAGTGGATAACTATGTGGATAACTAAGTGGATAACTATGTGGATAACTAATGGATAACTAAGTGGATAACTATGTGGATAACTATGTGGATAACTATGTGGATAACTAAGTGGATAACTAAGTGGATAACTATGTGGATAACTAAGTGGATAACTATGTGGATAACTATGTGGATAACTATGTGGATAACTATGTGGATAACTAAGTGGATAACTATGTGGATAACTAATGGATAACTAAGTGGATAACTATGTGGATAACTATGTGGATAACTATGTGGATAACTAAGTGGATAACTAAGTGGATAACTATGTGGATAACTAAGTGGATAACTATGTGGATAACTATGTGGATAACTATGTGGATAACTAATGGATAACTATGTGGATAACTAATGGATAACTATGTGGATAACTAAGTGGATAACTATGTGGTTAACTATGTGGATAACTAATGGATAACTAAGTGGATAACTAAGTGGATAACTAATGGATAACTAAGTGGATAACTAAGTGGATAACTATGTGGATAACTATGTGGATAACTATGTGGATAACTAATGGATAACTAAGTGGATAACTATGTGGATAACTAATGGATAACTAAGTGGATAACTAATGGATAACTATGTGGATAACTAAGTGGATAACTATGTGGTTAACTATGTGGATAACTAATGGATAACTAAGTGGATAACTAAGTGGATAACTAATGGATAACTAAGTGGATAACTAAGTGGATAACTATGTGGATAACTAATGGATAACTATGTTGATAACTATGTGGATAACTAAGTGGATAACTAATGGATAACTATGTGGATAACTAGGTGGATAACTAATGGATAACTATGTGGATAACTAAGTGGATAACTAAGTGGATAACTATGTGGATAACTATGTTGATAACTAAGTGGATAACTAAGTGGATAACTATGTGGATAACTAAGTGGATAACTATGTGGATAACTAATGGATAACTAAGTGGATAACTATGTGGATAACTAGGTGGATAACTAATGGATAACTAAGTGGATAACTATGTGGATAACTAATGGATAACTATGTGGATAACTAAGTGGATAACTATGTGGATAACTAAGTGGATAACTAAGTGGATAACTAAGTGGATAACTATGTGGATAACTAAGTGGATAACTATGTGGATAACTAATGGATAACTAAGTGGATAACTATGTGGATAACTATGTGGATAACTATGTGGATAACTAAGTGGATAACTAAGTGGATAACTATGTGGATAACTAAGTGGATAACTATGTGGATAACTATGTGGATAACTATGTGGATAACTAAGTGGATAACTATGTGGATAACTAATGGATAACTAAGTGGATAACTATGTGGATAACTATGTGGATAACTATGTGGATAACTAAGTGGATAACTAAGTGGATAACTATGTGGATAACTAAGTGGATAACTATGTGGATAACTATGTGGATAACTATGTGGATAACTAATGGATAACTATGTGGATAACTAAGTGGATAACTATGTGGATAACTAAGTGGATAACTATGTGGTTAACTATGTGGATAACTAATGGATAACTAAGTGGATAACTAAGTGGATAACTAATGGATAACTAAGTGGATAACTAAGTGGATAACTATGTGGATAACTATGTGGATAACTATGTGGATAACTAATGGATAACTAAGTGGATAACTATGTGGATAACTAATGGATAACTATGTGGATAACTAATGGATAACTATGTGGATAACTAAGTGGATAACTATGTGGTTAACTATGTGGATAACTAATGGATAACTAAGTGGATAACTAAGTGGATAACTAATGGATAACTAAGTGGATAACTAAGTGGATAACTATGTGGATAACTAATGGATAACTATGTTGATAACTATGTGGATAACTAAGTGGATAACTAATGGATAACTATGTGGATAACTAGGTGGATAACTATATGGATAACTATGTGGATAACTAAGTGGATAACTAAGTGGATAACTATGTGGATAACTATGTTGATAACTAAGTGGATAACTAAGTGGATAACTATGTGGATAACTAAGTGGATAACTATGTGGATAACTAATGGATAACTAAGTGGATAACTATGTGGATAACTAGGTGGATAACTAATGGATAACTAAGTGGATAACTATG
>NW_027005583.1:0-3879 GCF_036934945.1 Oncorhynchus masou masou | reverse complement strand
GTGTGTGTGTACCTGTTTGAGGTCAGTGTGTGTGTGTGTATCTGTTTGAGGTGTGTGTGTGTGTGTGTGTGTGTGTGTGTGTGTACCTGTTTGAGGTCAGTGTGTTGTGGTACCTGTTTGAGTGTGTGTGTGTACCTGTTTGAGGTGTGTGTGTGTGTGTACCTGTTTGAGGTCAGTGTGTTGCTGGTATCTCCATCAGCTCCATGTTCTGTTCCCTGCGCCTGCAGCATGGAGGCTTCTTTGTATATCTTCAGTGGTACACTTATCCTCCGGTACTGGTACTACCTGGGGAGGGACAGACTGTTACAGGGGCTGTTCTACCTCCCTGGGGAGGTGACAGACTGTTACAGGGGCTGTTCTACCTCCCTGGGGAGGGACAGACTGTTACAGGGGCTGTTCTACCTCCCTGGGGAGGGGACAGACTGTTACAGGGGCTGTTCTACCTCCCTGGGGAGGGACAGACTGTTACAGGGGCTGTTCTACCTCCCTGGGGAGGGACAGACTGTTACAGGGGCTGTTCTACCTCCCTGGGGAGGGACAGACTGTTACAGGGGCTGTTCTACCTCCCTGGGGAGGGACAGACTGTTACAGGGGTGCTGAGGCTTGAGTCCAGTCATCTGGACTAATTAAGCTCTGAATAGCCTATTAGCTGCCCATCTGTCTTAAGTGTTAGTGAGTGATTATCATGACTCACTGGCCCTGAGGCTGGCCCTGAGGGTGAGTGTGGTCTAGTCTACCTGTATCTGGGCAGGCTGGCCCTGAGGGGTGAGTGTGGTCTAGTCTACCTGTATCTGGGCAGGCTGGCCCTAAAGGGTGAGTGTAGTCTAGTCTACCTGTATCTGGGCAGGCTGGCCCTGAGGGGTGAGTGTGAGTCTAGTCTACCTGTATCTGGGCAGGCTGGCCCTGAGGGGTGAGTGTGGTCTAGTCTACCTGTATCTGGGCAGGCTGGCCCTGAGGGGTGAGTGTGGTCTAGTCTACCTGTATCTGGGCAGGCTGGCCCTGAGGGGTGAGTGTAGTCTAGTCTACCTGTATCTGGGCAGGCTGGCCCTGAGGGGTGAGTGTAGTCTAGTCTACCTGTATCTGGGCAGGCTGGCCCTGAGGGGTGAGTGTAGTCTAGTCTACCTGTATCTGGGCAGGCTGGCCCTGAGGGTGAGTGTGGTCTAGTCTACCTGTATGGGCAGGCTGGCCCTGAGGGGTGAGTGTAGTCTAGTCTACCTGTACTGGGCAGGCTGGCCCTGAGGGGTGAGTGTAGTCCTAGTCTACCTGTATCTGGGCAGGCTGGCCCTGAGGGGTGAGTGTAGTCTAGTCTACCTGTATCTGGGCAGGCTGGCCCTGAGGGGTGAGTGTGGTCTAGTCTACCTGTATCTGGGCAGGCTGGCCCTGAGGGGTGAGTGTAGTCTGAGTCTACCTGTATCTGGGCAGGCTGGCCCTGAGGGGTGAGTGTGGTCTAGTCTACCTGTAGGGCAGGCTGGCCCTGAGGGGTGAGTGTGGTCTAGTCTACCTGTATCTGGGCAGGCTGGCCCTGAGAGGTGAGTGTGGTCTAGTCTACCTGTATCTGGGCAGGCTGGCCCTGAGGGGTGAGTGTAGTCTAGTCTACCTGTATCTGGGCAGGCTGGCCCTGAGGGGTGAGTGTGGTCTAGTCTACCTGTATCTGGGCAGGCTGGCCCTGAGGGGTGAGTGTGGTCTAGTCTACCTGTATCTGGGCAGGCTGGCCCTGAGGGGTGAGTGTGGTCTAGTCTACCTGTATCTGGGCAGGCTGGCCCTGAGGGGTGAGTGTAGTCTAGTCTACCTGTATCTGGGCAGGCTGGCCCTGAGGGGTGAGTGTGGTCTAGTCTACCTGTATCTGGGCAGGCTGGCCCTGAGGGGTGAGTGTAGTCTAGTCTACCTGTATCTGGGCAGGCTGGCCCTGAGGGGTGAGTGTGGTCTAGTCTAGTATCTGGGCAGGCTGGCCCTGAGGGTGGTGTGGTCTAGTCTACCTGTATCTGGGCAGGCTGGCCCTGAGGGGTGAGTGTAGTCTAGTCTACCTGTATCTGGGCAGGCTGGCCTGAGGGGTGAGTGGTCAGTCTACCTGTGGCAGGCTGGCCCTGAGGGGTAGGTGAGTCTAGTCTACCTGTATCTGGGCAGGCTGGCCCTGAGGGGTGAGTGTGGTCTAGTCTACCTGTATCTGGGCAGGCTGGCCCTGAGGGGTGAGTGTGGTCTAGTCTACCTGTATCTGGGCAGGCTGGCCCTGAGGGGTGAGTGTGGTCTAGTCTACCTGTATCTGGGCAGGCTGGCCCTGAGGGGTGAGTGTGGTCTAGTCTACCTGTATCTGGGCAGGCTGGCCCTGAGGGGTGAGTGTAGTCTAGTCTACCTGTATCTGGGCAGGCTGGCCCTGAGGGGTGAGTGTAGTCTAGTCTACCTGTATCTGGGCAGGCTGGCCCTGAGGGGTGAGTGTAGTCTAGTCTACCTGTATCTGGGCAGGCTGGCCCTGAGGGGTGAGTGTAGTCTAGTCTACCTGTATCTGGGCAGGCTGGCCCTGAGGGGTGAGTGTGGTCTAGTCTACCTGTATCTGGGCAGGCTGGCCCTGAGGGGTGAGTGTAGTCTAGTCTACCTGTATCTGGGCAGGCTGGCCCTGAGGGGTGAGTGTAGTCTAGTCTACCTGTATCTGGGCAGGCTGGCCCTGAGGGGTGAGTGTGGTCTAGTCTACCTGTATCTGGGCAGGCTGGCCCTGAGGGGTGAGTGTGGTCTAGTCTACCTGTATCTGGGCAGGCTGGCCCTGAGGGGTGAGTGTGGTCTAGTCTACCTGTATCTGGGCAGGCTGGCCCTGAGGGGTGAGTGTAGTCTAGTCTACCTGTATCTGGGCAGGCTGGCCCTGAGGGGTGAGTGTAGTCTAGTCTACCTGTATCTGGGCAGGCTGGCCCTGAGGGGTGAGTGTAGTCTAGTCTACCTGTATCTGGGCAGGCTGGCCCTGAGGGGTGAGTGTGGTCTAGTCTACCTGTATCTGGGCAGGCTGGCCCTGAGGGGGTGAGTGTGGTCTAGTCTACCTGTATCTGGGCAGGCTGGCCCTGAGGGGTGAGTGTGGTCTAGTCTACCTGTATCTGGGCAGGCTGGCCCTGAGGGGTGAGTGTGGTCTAGTCTACCTGTATCTGGGCAGGCTGGCCCTGAGGGGTGAGTGTGGTCTAGTCTACCTGTATCTGGGCAGGCTGGCCCTGAGGGGTGAGTGTAGTCTAGTCTACCTGTATCTGGGCAGGCTGGCCCTGAGGGGTGAGTGTGGTCTAGTCTACCTGTATCTGGGCAGGCTGGCCCTGAGGGGTGAGTGTAGTCTAGTCTACCTGTATCTGGGCAGGCTGGCCCTGAGGGGTGAGTGTGGTCTAGTCTACCTGTATCTGGGCAGGCTGGCCCTGAGGGGTGAGTGTGGTCTAGTCTACCTGTATCTGGGCAGGCTGGCCCTGAGGGGTGAGTGTAGTCTAGTCTACCTGTATCTGGGCAGGCTGGCCCTGAGGGGTGAGTGTAGTCTAGTCTACCTGTATCTGGGCAGGCTGGCCCTGAGGGGTGAGTGTGGTCTAGTCTACCTGTATCTGGGCAGGCTGGCCCTGAGGGGTGAGTGTAGTCTTAGTCTACCTGTAGGCAGGCTGGCCCTGAGGGGTGAGTGTAGTCTAGTCTACCTGTATCTGGGCAGGCTGGCCCTGAGGGGTGAGTGTGGTCTAGTCTACCTGCTCTAGGCAGGCTGGCCCTGAGGGGTGAGTGTAGTCTAGTCTACCTGTATCTGGGCAGGCTGGCCCTGAGGGGTGAGTGTGGTCTGAGTCTACCTGTATCTGGGCAGGCTGGCCCTGAGGGGTGAGTGTGGTCTAGTCTACCTGTATCTGGGCAGGCTGGCCCTGAGGGGTGAGTGTGGTCTAG
>NW_027005582.1:92500-137661 GCF_036934945.1 Oncorhynchus masou masou | reverse complement strand
GTCTCTAGGAGCCTGACTGTAATCTGACCCTGTGCGATTGGTCTCTAGGAGCCTGACTGTATAATCTCACACTGTGGTCTCTAGGAGCCTGACTGTAATCTGACCCAGTGAGATTGGTCTCTAGGAGCCTGACTGTAATCTGACCCTGTGAGATTGGTCTCTAGGAGCCTGACTGTAAACTGACCCTGTGAGACTGGTCTCTAGGAGCCTGACTGTAATCTGACCCTGTGCGATTGGTCTCTAGGAGCCTGACTGTATAATCTCACACTGTAGTCTCTAGGAGCCTGACTGTAATCTGACCCTGTGAGATTGGTCTCTAGGAGCCTGACTGTAATCTGACCCTGTGAGACTGGTCTCTAGGAGCCTGACTGTAAACTGACCCTGTGAGACTGGTCTCTAGGAGCCTGACTGTAATCTGACCCTGTGCGATTGGTCTCTAGGAGCCTGACTGTAAACTGACACTGTGGTCTCTAGGAGCCTGACTGTAATCTGACACTGTGAGACTGGTCTCTTGGAGCCTGACTATAATCTGACACTGTGAGATTGGTCTCTAGGAGCCTGACTGTAATCTGACACTGTGAGACTGGTCTCTAGCAGCCTGACCATAATCTGACACTGTGAGATTGGTCTCTAGGAGCCTGACTGTAATCTGACACTGTGAGACTGGTCTCTAGCAGCCTGACCATAATCTGACACTGTGAGATTGGTCTCGAGGAGCCTGACTGTAATCTGACCCTGTGAGACTGGTCTCTAGGAGCCTGACTGTAAACTGACACTGTGAGATTGGTCTCTAGGAGCCTGACTGTAATCTGACACTGTGGTCTCTAGGAGCCTGACTGTAATCTGACCCTGTGAGACTGGTCTCTAGGAGCCTGACTGTAATCTGACCCAGTGAGATTGGTCTCTAGGAGCCTGACTGTAAACTGACCCTGTGAGACTGGTCTCTAGGAGCCTGACTGTAATCTGACACTGTGAGATTGGTCTCTAGGAGCCTGACTGTAATCTGACCCTGTGAGACTGGTCTCTAGGAGCCTGACTGTAAACTGACCCTGTGAGACTGGTCTCTAGGAGCCTGACTGTAATCTGACACTGTGCGATTGGTCTCTAGGAGCCTGACTGTATAATCTCACACTGTGGTCTCTAGGAGCCTGACTGTAATCTGACCCTGTGAGACTGTTCTCTAGGAGCCTGACTGTAATCTGACACTGTGAGATTGGTCTCTAGGACCCTGACTGTAATCTGACCCTGTGAGACTGGTCTCTAGGACCCTGACTGTAAACTGACCCTGTCATACTGGTCTCTAGGAGCCTGACTGTAATCTGACACTGTGAGATTGGTCTCTAGGAGCCTGACTGTAATCTGACACTGTGAGATTGGTCTCTATGAGCCTGACTGTAATCTGACACTGTGAGACTGGTCTCTAGTAGCCTGACTGTAATCTGACCTTGTGTTCTCTTGGAGCCTGACTGTAATCTGACACTGTGAGATTGGTCTCTAGGAGCCTGACTGTAATCTGGCACTGTGAGATTGGTCTCTAGGAGCCTGACTGTAATCTGACACTGTGAGATTGGTCTCTAGGAGCCTGAAGTGGACTGTAATCTGACACTGTGAGACTGGTCTCTAGGAGCCTGAAGTGGACTGTAATCTGACACTGTGAGACTGGTCTCTAGGAGCCTGACTGTAATCTGACACTGTGAGACTGGTCTCTAGGAGCCTGACTGTAATCTGACCCAGTGAGATTGGTCTCTAGGAGCCTGACTGTAAACTGACCCTGTGAGACTGGTCTCTAGGAGCCTGACTGTAATCTGACACTGTGATATTGGTCTCTAGGAGCCTGACTGTAATCTGACCCTGTGAGACTGGTCTCTAGGAGCCTGACTGTAAACTGACCCTGTGAGACTGGTCTCTAGGAGCCTGACTGTAATCTGACCCTGTGCGATTGGTCTCTAGGAGCCTGACTGTAAACTGACACTGTGGTCTCTAGGAGCCTGACTGTAATCTGACACTGTGAGACTGGTCTCTTGGAGCCTGACTATAATCTGACACTGTGAGATTGGTCTCTAGGAGCCTGACTGTAAACTGACCCTGTGAGACTGGTCTCTAGGAGCCTGACTGTAATCTGACACTGTGATATTGGTCTCTAGGAGCCTGACTGTAAACTGACCCTGTGAGACTGGTCTCTAGGAGCCTGACTGTAATCTGACCCTGTGCGATTGGTCACTAGGAGCCTGACTGTATAATCTCACACTGTGGTCTCTAGGAGCCTGACTGTAATCTGACCCTGTGAGACTGTTCTCTAGAGCCTGACTGTAATCTGACCCTGTGCGATTGGTCTCTAGGAGCCTGACTGTATAATCTCACACTGTGGTCTCTAGGAGCCTGACTGTAATCTGACCCTGTGAGATTGGTCTCTAGGAGCCTGACTGTAAACTGACACTGTGGTCTCTAGGAGCCTGACTGTAATCTGACACTGTGAGACTGGTCTCTAGCAGCCTGACCATAATCTGACACTGTGAGATTGGTCTCTAGGAGCCTGACTGTAATCTGACACTGTGAGACTGGTCTCTAGCAGCCTGACCATAATCTGACACTGTGAGATTGGTCTCGAGGAGCCTGACTGTAATCTGACCCTGTGAGACTGGTCTCTAGGAGCCTGACTGTAAACTGACACTGTGAGATTGGTCTCTAGGAGCCTGACTGTAATCTGACACTGTGGTCTCTAGGAGCCTGACTGTAATCTGACACTGTGAGACTGGTCTCTAGGAGCCTGACTGTAATCTGACCCAGTGAGATTGGTCTCTAGGAGCCTGACTGTAAACTGACCATGTGAGACTGGTCTCTAGGAGCCTGACTGTAATCTGACACTGTGAGATTGGTCTCTAGGAGCCTGACTGTAATCTGACCCTGTGAGACTGGTCTCTAGGAGCCTGACTGTAATCTGACCCTGTGAGACTGTTCTCTATGAGCCTGACTGTAATCTGACACTGTGAGATTGGTCTCAAGGACCCTGACTGTAATCTGACCCTGTGAGACTGGTCTCTAGGAGCCTGACTGTAAACTGACCCTGTGATACTGGTCTCTAGGAGCCTGACTGTAATCTGACACTGTGAGATTGGTCTCTAGGAGCCTGACTGTAATCTGACACTGTGAGATTGGTCTCTATGAGCCTGACTGTAATCTGACACTGTGAGTCTGGTCTCTAGTAGCCTGACTGTAATCTGACCTTGTGTTCTCTTGGAGCTTGACTGTAATCTGACACTGTGAGATTGGTCTCTAGGAACCTGACTGTAATCTGACACTGTGAGATTGGTCTCTAGGAGCCTGACTGTAATCTGGCACTGTGAGATTGGTCTCTAGGAGCCTGACTGTAATCTGACACTGTGAGATTGGTCTCTAGGAGCCTGAAGTGGACTGTAATCTGACACTGTGAGACTGGTCTCTAGGAGCCTGAAGTGGACTGTAATCTGACACTGTGAGACTGGTCTCTAGGAGCCTGACTGTAATCTGACCCTGTGCGATTGGTCTCTAGGAGCCTGACTGTGAACTGACACTGTGGTCTCTAGGAGCCTGACTGTAATCTGACACTGTGAGACTGGTCTCTTGGAGCCTGACTATAATCTGACACTGTGAGATTGGTCTCTAGGAGCCTGACTGTAATCTGACACTGTGAGACTGGTCTCTAGCAGCCTGACCATAATCTGACACTGTGAGATTGGTCTCTAGCAGCCTGACCATAATCTGACACTGAGATTGGTCTCTAGGAGCCTGACTGTAATCTGACACTGTGGTCTCTAGGAGCCTGACTGTAATCTGACACTGTGAGACTGGTCTCTAGGAGCCTGACTGTAATCTGACACTGTGAGATTGGTCTCTAGGAGCCTGACTGTAATCTGACACTGTGAGACTGGTCTCTAGCAGCCTGACCATAATCTGACACTGTGAGATTGGTCTCTAGGAACCTGACTGTAATCTGACACTGTGAGATTGGTCTCTAGGAGCCTGACTGTAATCTGGCACTGTGAGATTGGTCTCTAGGAGCCTGACTGTAATCTGACACTGTGAGATTGGTCTCTAGGAGCCTGAAGTGGACTGTAATCTGACACTGTGAGACTGGTCTCTAGGAGCCTGAAGTGGACTGTAATCTGACACTGTGAGACTGGTCTCTAGGAGCCTGACTGTAATCTGACCCTGTGCGATTGGTCTCTAGGAACCTGACTGTAAACTGACACTGTGGTCTCTAGGAGCCTGACTGTAATCTGACACTGTGAGACTGGTCTCTTGGAGCCTGACTATAATCTGACACTGTGAGATTGGTCTCTAGGAGCCTGACTGTAATCTGACACTGTGAGACTGGTCTCTAGCAGCCTGACCATAATCTGACACTGTGAGATTGGTCTCTAGGAGCCTGACTGTAATCTGACACTGTGAGACTGGTCTCTAGCAGCCTGACCATAATCTGACACTGTGAGATTGGTCTCTAGGAGCCTGACTGTAATCTGACCCAGTGAGATTGGTCTCTAGGAGCCTGACTGTAATCTGACACTGTGAGACTGGTCTCTAGGAGCCTGACTGTAATCTGACCCAGTGAGATTGGTCTCTAGGAGCCTGACTGTAAACTGACCCTGTGAGACTGGTCTCTAGGAGCCTGACTGTAATCTGACACTGTGAGATTGGTCTCTAGGAGCCTGACTGTAATCTGACACTGTGAGACTGGTCTCTAGCAGCCTGACCATAATCTGACACTGTGAGATTGGTCTCTAGGAGCCTGACTGTAATCTGACACTGTGAGACTGGTCTCTAGCAGCCTGACCATAATCTGACACTGTGAGATTGGTCTCGAGGAGCCTGACTGTAATCTGACCCTGTGAGACTGGTCTCTAGGAGCCTGACTGTAATCTGACACTGTGGTCTCTAGGAGCCTGACTGTAATCTGACACTGTGAGACTGGTCTCTAGGAGCCTGACTGTAATCTGACCCAGTGAGATTGGTCTCTAGGAGCCTGACTGTAATCTGACACTGTGATATTGGTCTCTAGGAGCCTGACTGTAAACTGACCCTGTGAGACTGGTCTCTAGGAGCCTGACTGTAATCTGACCCTGTGCGATTGGTCACTAGGAGCCTGACTGTATAATCTCACACTGTGGTCTCTAGGAGCCTGACTGTAATCTGACCCTGTGAGACTGTTCTCTAGGAGCCTGACTGTAATCTGACCCTGTGCGATTGGTCTCTAGGAGCCTGACTGTATAATCTCACACTGTGGTCTCTAGGAGCCTGACTGTAATCTGACCCTGTGAGATTGGTCTCTAGGAGCCTGACTGTAAACTGACACTGTGGTCTCTAGGAGCCTGACTGTAATCTGACACTGTGAGACTGGTCTCTAGCAGCCTGACCATAATCTGACACTGTGAGATTGGTCTCTAGGAGCCTGACTGTAATCTGACACTGTGAGACTGGTCTCTAGCAGCCTGACCATAATCTGACACTGTGAGATTGGTCTCGAGGAGCCTGACTGTAATCTGACCCTGTGAGACTGGTCTCTAGGAGCCTGACTGTAAACTGACACTGTGAGATTGGTCTCTAGGAGCCTGACTGTAATCTGACACTGTGGTCTCTAGGAGCCTGACTGTAATCTGACACTGTGAGACTGGTCTCTAGGAGCCTGACTGTAATCTGACACTGTGAGACTGGTCTCTAGGAGCCTGACTGTAATCTGACCCACTGAGATTGGTCTCTAGGAGCCTGACTGTAAACTGACCCTGTGAGATTGGTCTCTAGGAGCCTGACTGTAATCTGACACTGTGAGACTGGTCTCTAGGAGCCTGACTGTAATCTGACACTGTGGTCTCTAGGAGCCTGACTGTAATCTGACACTGTGAGACTGGTCTCTAGGAGCCTGAATGTAATCTGACACTGTGAGATTGGTCTCTAGGAGCCTGACTGTAATCTGACCCTGTGAGACTGGTCTCTAGGAGCCTGACTGTAAACTGACCCTGTGAGACTGGTCTCTAGGAGCCTGACTGTAATCTGACCCTGTGCGATTGGTCTCTAGGTGCCTGACTGTATAATCTCACACTGTGGTCTCTAGGAGCCTGACTGTAATATGACCCTGTGAGACTGGTCTCTAGGAGCCTGACTGTAATCTGACACTGTGAGACTGGTCTCTAGGAGCCTGACTGTAATCTGACACTGTGAGATTGGTCTCTAGGAGCCTGACTGTATAATCTGACACTGTGGTCTCTAGGAGACTGACTGTAATCTGACCCTGTGAGATTGGTCTCTAGGAGCCTGACGTAATCTGACACTGTGAGACTGGTCTCTAGGAGCCTGACTGTAATCTGACCCTGTGAGATTGGTCTCTAGGAGCCTGACTGTAATCTGACACTGTGAGATTGGTCTCTAGGAGCCTGAAGTGGACTGTAATCTGACACTGTGAGATTGGTCTCTAGGAGCCTGACTGTACTCTGACCCTGTGAGATTGGTCTCTAGGAGCCTGACTGTAATCTGACCATGTGAGATTGGTCTCTAGGAGCCTGACTGTAATCTGACACTGTGAGATTGGTCTCTAGGAGCCTGACTGTAATCTGACCCTGTGGTCTCTTGGAGCCTGACTGTAATCTGACACTGTGAGATTGGTCTCTAGGAGCCTGACTGTAATCTGACACTGTGAGATTGGTCTCTAGGAGCCTGACTGTAATCTGACCCTGTGGTCTCTTGGAGCCTGACTGTAATCTGACACTGTGAGATTGGTCTCTAGGAGCCTGATTGTAATCTGACCCTGTGAGATTGGTCTCTAGGAGCCTGACTGTAATCTGACCCTGTGGTCTCTAGGAGCCTGACTGTAATCTGACACTGTGAGATTGGTCTCTAGGAGCCTGACTGTAATCTGACCCTGTGGTCTCTTGGAGCCTGACTGTAATCTGACACTGTGAGACTGGTCTCTAGGAGCCTGAAGTGGACTGTAATCTGACACTGTGAGACTGGTCTCTAGGAGCCTAACGTGGACTGTAATCTGACCCTTTGAGACTGGTCTCTAGGAGCCTGACTGTAATCTGACCCTTTGAGACTGGTCTCTATGAGCCTGAAGTGGACTGTAATCTGACCCTGTGGTCTCTAGGAGCCTGAAGTGGACTGTAATCTGACAGCCAACAATCTTCAATACTGTCATTCTGTATCAACGCTCCTCTTTCACTACCTTTTCAATCTACTAGCTGGAAAACAGCTACACTCGGAGGTTACCTTTTCCATCACAACTCCATGCATGTCACACTGAAAGAGAGGGGTTTTTTTGAAGGTTGAACTCTTAAAGGAAGATGTTAACGGTGAGACGGTGACAGTGTGAACGATTGAGATGAATCAGATTGGGTAACTGTTTTCGACACGTAATATTCTCCCAGTCCGTCTCCTGACATTGGGCGCTTCAGTTCCTCTCCCAGCCTTTACACCAGGCGTGCACTGTATCGTAATGGACCAATCACAGCCCGGTCCCTCTCTGGGGGGTGAAGGGTCCTGTTGTAATGATGTAGCTTTCCTGACCTTCTGTCGTCTTCTGGGGTTTATTTTTAGTGGCCATGGTGTGAGTGGTCTGTTACCCTGCTTCTCTCTTCAGAAAGCCTGATAAGAACAGACCTGGGGTCAGTCAGTCAGAGCTAGCCTGGTGGTCCTGGTGCTAAGAACAGGCCTGGGGTCAGTCAGTCAGAGCTAGCCTGGTGGTCCTGGTGCTAAGAACAGGCCTGGTCAGTCAGTCACCGCTAGCCTGGTGGTCCTGGTGCTAAGAACAGGCCTGGGGTCAGTCAGAGCTAGCCTGGTGGTCCTGGTGCTAAGAACAGGCCTGGGGTCAGTCAGTCAGAGCTAGCCTGGTGGTCCTGGTGCTAAGAACAGGCCTGGGGTCAGTCAGTCACCGCTAGCCTGGTGGTCCTGGTGCTAAGAACAGGCCTGGGGTCAGTCAGAGCTAGCCTGGTGGTCCTGGTGCCAATAACAGGCCTGGGGCCAGTCAGAACTAGCCTGGTGGTCCTGGTGCTAAGAACAGGCCTGGGGTCAGTCAGTCACCGCTAGCCTGGTGGTCCTGGTGCTAAGAACAGGCCTGGGGTCAGTCAGTCAGAACTAGCCTGGTGGTCCTGGTGCTAAGAACAGGCCTTGGGTCAGTCAGTCACCGCTGGTGGTCCTGGTGCTAAGAACAGGCCTGGGGTCAGTCAAACAGAGCTAGCCTGGTGGTCCTGGTGCTAAGAACAGGCCTGGGGTCAGTCAGTCACCGCTAGCCTGGTGGTCCTGGTGCTAAGAACAGGCCTGGGGTCAGTCAGTCAGAACTAGCCTGGTGGTCCTGGTGCTAAGAACAGGCCTGGGGTCAGTCAGAGCTAGCCTGGTGGTCCTGGTGCTAATAACAGGCCTGGGGTCAGTCAGTCACCGCTAGCCTGGTGGTCCTGGTGCTAAGAACAGGCCTGGGGTCAGTCAGTCAGAGCTAGCCTGGTGGTCCTGGTGCTAAGAACAGGCCTGGGGTCAGTCAGTCAGTCAGAGCTAGCCTGGTGGTCCTGGTGCTAAGAACAGGCCTGGGGTCAGTCAGTCAGTCACCGCTAACCTCGTGGTCCTGGTGCTAAGAACAGGCCTGGGGTCAGTCAGTCACCGCTAGCCTGGTGGTCCTGGTGCTAAGAACAGGCCTGGGGTCAGTCAGTCACCGCTAGCCTGGTGGTCCTGGTGCTAAGAACAGGCCTGGGGTCAGTCAGAACTAGCCTGGTGGTCCTGGTGCTAAGAACAGGCCTGGGGTCAGTCACCGCTAGCCTGGTGGTCCTGGTGATAAGAACAGGCCTGGGGTCAGTCAGTCAGAGCTAGCCTGGTGGTCCTGGTGCTAAGAACAGGCCTGGGGTCAGTCAGTCAGAGCTAGCCTGGTGGTCCTGGTGCTAAGAACAGGCCTGGGGTCAGTCAGAGCTAGCCTGGTGGTCCTGGTGATAAGAACAGGCCTTGGGTCAGTCAGTCAGAACTAGCCTGGTGGTCCTGGTGCTAAGAACAGGCCTGGGGTCAGTCAGTCAGAACTAGCCTGGTGGTCCTGGTGCTAAGAACAGGCCTGGGGTCAGTCAGTCACCGCTGGTGGTCCTGGTGCTAAGAACAGGCCTGGGGTCAGTCAGTCAGAACTAGCCTGGTGGTCCTGGTGCTAAGAACAGGCCTGGGGCCAGTCAGTCACCGCTAGCCTGGTGGTCCTGGTGCTAAGAACAGGCCTGGGGTCAGTCAGTCACCGCTAGCCTGGTGGTCCTGGTGCTAAGAACAGGCCTGGGGTCAGTTAGTCAGAACTAGCCTGGTGGTCCTGGTGCTAAGAACAGGCCTGGGACCAGTCAAACAGAGCTAGCTTGGTGGTCCTGGTGCTAAGAACAGGCCTGGGACCAGTCAAACAGAGCTAGCTTGGTATGCCTCTTACAACCACCATAGGAGTTGTCTATAAAGCCCAAACAGATGTGTGGGACCACCAGTCTAAATCAGAGCCAGTGGAAGCTTCATCTCCTCATCCCTTCATCTCCTAGCAGCTCTGGTACCTCCGGCACTAAGTGCCTTTGGCTTCTGACTGACTCACTGACAGACACAGTGGGGGGGGTTGATTCTCTAGGCTGGAGGAGGGCCATCTCTCTCTCTAAACCAACTCAGAGGTCCTGCTTAGGGGGCTGTGGGGTGATTCTCTAGGCTGGAGGAGGGCCATCTCTCTCTCTAAACCAGCTCAGAGGTCCTGCTTAGGGGGGGGGGCTGGCGGGGGGAGGGGGGTGATTCTCTAGGCTGGAGGAGGGCCATCTCTCTCTCTCTAAACCAGCTCAGAGGTCAGGGGGAATACAGGGTCTGTTTTTCTACACTCTGTAGCGGATGTCACATGTACAGTTTGGGCCGTCAGCCACGCTGGAGCTGGGAGAGACAGATTAGTATCGAGTGGTGCTGATGTAACAGTATAACTTTAGACCGTCCCCTCGCCCATACCCGGGCACGACTGCCCATTCCCCGGGCGCGACCCTCGCCCATTCCCGGGCGCGACCCTCGCCCATTCCCCGGCGCGACCCTCGCCATACCCGGGCGCGACCCCGCCCATACCCGGGCGCGACCCTCTGCACACATCAACAACAGTCACCCACGAAGCATCGTTACCCATCGCTCCACGCTCCTCGCAGAGCAAAGGGGGAACAACTACTTCAAGGTCTCAGAGCAAGTGACGTCACCGATTGAAAGGCTATTTAGCGCGAACCACCGCTAACTGCTAGCCGCTTCACATCCGTTACACTGAGCAGCCTGTCATTGTTCGGGCTTTACTTCAGCGTCACAGCGCCGACGGGTGATCGATGTATATGAGATGTGGTACACAGATGGCTGAGACCGTGTTGATATTCATGAAGGGCCCCTGGGTTCCCTGGACTGTCGGGAGAGTGAACTCAGCCGTGAAACCCAACAGGTCTCAAGGTGTAAGGTTGTTACAATAAACACTGTAAACATAACCTCGGGCTCTCTCTCTCTCTCTCTCTCACTCACGCACGCACGTACGCACGCACGCACGCACACACACACACACACACACACACCATGCTCTAGCTCGGCCTATTCAGTTTTTGTCTCTGTCGTTTCCATGGTGACTCCAGGTTCCACCTTATTCACAAGGTCTATATATATATATGCAGTTTGTTTACTGTTTGTGTTTACTGTTGACACCTTATTCACAAGGTCTATAAATATGCAGTGTGTTTACTGTTTGTGTTTACTGTTGACACCTTATTCACAAGGTCTATAAATATGCAGTTTGTTTACTGTTTGTGTTTACTGTTGACACCTTATTCACGTGGTCTATAAATATGCAGTTTGTTTACTGTTTGTGTTTACTGTTTGTGTTTACTGTTTGTGTTTACTGTTGACACCTTATTCACGTGGTCTATAAATATGCAGTTTGTTTACTGTTTGTGTTTACTGTTTGTGTTTACTGTTGACACCTTATTCACGTGGTCTATAAATATGCAGTTTGTTTACTGTTTGTGTTTACTGTTTGTGTTTACTGTTGACACCTTATTCACGTGGTCTATAAATATGCAGTTTGTTTACTGTTTGAAGCTTACTGTTTGTGTTTACTGTTGACACCTTATTCACGTGGTCTATAAATATGCAGTTTGTTTACTGTTTGTGTTTACTGTTTGTGTTTACTGTTTGTGTTTACTGTTGACACCTTATTCACGTGGTCTATAAATATGCAGTTTGTTTACAGTTGTCTAGGACAGTATTCTGAATGATTCACCCCGTGGCTGTGAGACAGTTCACCCTGAGGCTGTGAGACAGTTCACCCTGAGGCTGTGAGACAGTTCACCCTGTGGCTGTGAGACAGTTCACCCTGAGGCTGTGAGACAGTTCACCCTGAGGCTGTGAGACAGTTCACCCTGAGGCTGTGAGACAGTTCACCCTGAGGCTGTGAGACAGTTCACCCTGTGGCTGTGAGACAGTTCACCTGGAGGCTGTGAGACAGTTCACCCTGAGGCTGTGAGACAGTTCACCCTGAGGCTGTGAGACAGTTCACCCTGAGGCTGTGAGACAGTTCACCCTGTGGCTGTGAGACAGTTCACCCTGAGGCTGTGAGACAGTTCACCCTGTGGCTGTGAGACAGTTCACCCTGAGGCTGTGAGACAGTTCACCCTGAGGCTGTGAGACAGTTCACCCTGTGGATGTGAGACAGTTCACCCTGAGGCTGTGAGACAGTTCACCCTGTGGATGTGAGACAGTTCACCCTGTGGATGTGAGACAGTTCACCCTGAGGCTGTGAGACAGTTCACCCTGAGGCTGTGAGACAGTTCACCCTGTAGATGTGAGACAGTTCACTCTGTGGATGTGAGACAGTTCACCCTGTGGATGTGAGACAGTTCACCCTGAGGCTGTGAGACAGTTCACCCTGAGGCTGTGAGACAGTTCACCCTGAGGCTGTGAGACAGTTCACCCTGTGGCTGTGAGACAGTTCACCCTGAGGCTGTGAGACAGTTCACCCTGAGGCTGTGAGACAGTTCACCCTGAGGCTGTGAGACAGTTCACCCTGAGGCTGTGAGACAGTTCACCCTGTAGATGTGAGACAGTTCACCCTGTGGATGTGAGACAGTTCACCCTGTAGATGTGAGACAGTTCACCCTGTGGATGTGAGACAGTTCACCCTGTGGCAGTGAGACAGTTCACCCTGTGGCTGTGAGACAGTTCACCCTGAGGCTGTGAGACAGTTCACCCTGAGGCTGTGAGACAGTTCACCCTGAGGCTGTGAGACAGTTCACCCTGTAGATGTGAGACAGTTCACCCTGTGGATGTGAGACAGTTCACCCTGTGGCTGTGAGACAGTTCACCCTGAGGCTGTGAGACAGTTCACCCTGAGGCTGTGAGACAGTTCACCCTGAGGCTGTGAGACAGTTCACCCTGAGGCTGTGAGACAGTTCACCCTGTGGATGTGAGACAGTTCACCCTGTGGCTGTGAGACAGTTCACCCTGTGGCAGTGAGACAGTTGTCTACTACATATGGAATAGGTTGGCATTTGAACTGCATCCTCAGGGGTCGTACCATTTTAAATTGAGGTGAAGTGTTCTGTACCATCATGTCAAGTCGATCTGGGCCCAGGGCCCCCCGGTGCTCTACATCACGAGTCAAAACAGTGTGCAGGCTGTTGCTGTGGAACAGATCTGTGAATTGCATCAACCAACAGCTCTTACAGGGGCTGTCCTCTGTGTCCTAGGTGTTTTTAGTGTGTTCTCCCCCAAAAACCCCTCAGCGAAGAGGAACCCACCTCAACGGGAGTCAGAGTGTGCTGTGTTCTTAAGCAAAGAGGAACTCACCTCAACGGGAGTCAGAGTGTGCTGTGTTCTTCAGCAAAGAGGAACTCACCTCAACGGGAGTCAGAGTGTGCTGTGTTCTTCAGCAAAGAGGAACTCACCTCAACGGGAGTCAGAGTGTGCTGTGTTCTTCAGCAAAGAGGAACTCACCTCAACGGGAGTCAGAGTGTGCTGTGTTCTTCAGCAAAGAGGAATCCACCTCAACGGGAGTCAGAGTGTGCTGTGTTCTTCAGCAAAGAGGAACTCACCTCAACGGGAGTCAGAGTGTGCTGTGTTCTTCAGCAAAGAGGAATCCACCTCAACGGGAGTCAGAGTGTGCTGTGTTCTTCAGCAAAGAGGAATCCACCTCAACGGGAGTCAGAGTGTGCTGTGTTCTGTCCTACACATGTAGGACCTTAATTTGATCACTCTTTTGTTGCTGAGAATTTTCCCTGCTCTGACCCTCAGATAAACAGAACATTTTGAGGGTCAGTGTGGATCTCTGTTAATGAAACAAGATGTTCAGTTTATCTGAGGGTCAGTGTGGGTCTCTGTTAATGAAACAAGATGTTCTGTTTATCTGAGGGTCAGTGTTGATCTCTGTTAATGAAACAAGATGTTATGTTTATCTGAGGGTCAGTGTTGGTCTCTGTTAATGAAACAAGATGTTCTGTTTATCTGAGGGTCAGTGTTGATCTCTGTTAATGAAACAAGATGTTATGTTTATCTGAGGGTCAGTGTTGGTCTCTGTTAATGAAACAAGATGTTATGTTTATCTGATTCATGTTACAACAACAAGCTAGTTAGCACGGTTACTGTTCTGTTTGTCTGTCTGCTTGTCTCACACACACACACACACACACACTCTTTTGTCCGCTCCACAGTGCCTCGTAGCTGAACCTGTGAACTTCTTAACCTTTCATCCCTCTTCACGCTCTTATCAAGGCGTAGTACCGTGGCGTCTCCCTGGACAGGGGGTCCCAGAGGTCAGATAATTCATTAGGTTTATAACGTAGGGCAGCGTCTGTAATGAACGTCCCGGGGGGACCAGAGGAGAATGAGGTCTGCAGATCTCAGGTATCCTTCCTAGTTTGGTTTGGCCAAGGCTACTATCATCATGTATTCTCATGGCTTACTAGATCATCGTGATCTGCCCTAGCACAGCCTCCCAACATCATGAGTTCCCTCCCATCTCTGGGATTACTAGATCATCGTGATCTGCCGTAGCACAGCCTCCCAACATCATGAGTTCCCTCCCATCGCTGGGATTACTAGATCATCGTGATCTGCCGTAGCACAGCCTCCCAACATCATGAGTTCCCTCCCATCTCTGGGATTACTAGATCATCGTGATCTGCCGTAGCACAGCCTCCCAACATCATGAGTTCCCTCCCATCGCTGGGATTACTAGATCATCGTGATCTGCCGTAGCACAGCCTCCCAACATTACATTTACATTTAAGTCATTTAGCAGACGCTCTTATCCAGAGCGACTTACAAATTGGTGAATTCACCTTCTGACATCCAGTGGAACAGCCACTTTACAATAGTGCATCTAAATCATTTAAGGGGGGTGAGAAGGATTACTTTATCCTATCCTAGGTATGCCTTGAAGAGGTGGGGTTTCAGGTGTCTCCGGAAGGTGGTGATTGACTCCGCTGTCCTGGCGTCGTGAGGGAGTTTGTTCCACCATTGGGGGGCCAGAGCAGCGAACAGTTTTGACTGGGCTGAGCGGGAACTGTACTTCCTCAGTGGTAGGGAGGCAAGCAGGCCAGAGGTGGATGAACGCAGTGCCCTTGTTTGGGTGTAGGGCCTGATCAGAGCCCTACGAGTTCCCTCCCATCGCTGGGATTACTAGATCATTGTGATCTGCCGTAGCACAGCCTCCCAACATCATGAGTTCCCTCCCATCGCTGGGATTACTAGATCATTGTGATCTGCCGTAGCACAGCCTCCCAACATCATGAGTTCCCTCCCATCGCTGGGATTAGTTTTATAGTTTAGTTTTGACACTTTGAAGGAATGGAGACAAACGTTGGAGTAGCACACTGTTATTATTTAACCGATCTAAAGGATGCCGTCTACCTGCTGTCTACCTGCTGTCTACCTGCTGTCTACCTGCGGTCTACCTGCTCTCTACCTGCTCTCTACCTGCTGTCTACCTGCTGTCTACCTCCTGTCTACCTGCTGTCTACCTGCTGTCTACCTGCTGTCTACCTGCATCTAAAGGCTGCTGTCTACCTGCTGTCTACCTGCTGTCTACCTGCAGTCTACCTGCTGTCTACCTGCTGTCTACCTGCTGTCTACCTGCTGTCTACCTGTTGTCTACCTCCTGTCTACCTGCTCTCTACCTGCTCTCTACCTGCTCTCTACCTGCTGTCTACCTGCTGTCTACCTCCTGTCTACCTGCTGTCTACCTGCTGTCTACCTGCTGTCTACCTGCATCTAAAGGCTGCTGTCTACCTGCTGTCTACCTACTGTCTACCTGCTGTCTACCTGCTGTCTACCTGCTGTCTACCTGCTGTCTACCTACTGTCTACCTGCTGTCTACCTCCTGTCTACCTGCTGTCTACCTGCTGTCTACCTGCTGTCTACCTGCTGTCTACCTACTGTCTATCTGTTGTCTACCTTCTGTCTACCTGCTGTCTACCTGCTGTCTACCTGCTGTCTACCTACTGTCTACCTGCTGTCTACCTACTGTCTACCTGTATCTAAAGGCTGCTGTCTACCTGCTGTCTACCTGCTGTCTACCTGCTGTCTACCTGCTGTCTACCTGCTGCCTACCTGCTGTCTACCTACTGTCTACCTGCTGTCTACCTACTATCTACCTGTATCTAAAGGCTGCTGTCTACCTGCTGTCTACCTGCTGTCTACCTGCTGTCTACCTTCTGTCTACCTGCTGTCTACCTTCTGTCTACCTGCTGTCTACCTGTATCTAAAGGCTGCTGTCTACCTGTTGTCTACCTGCTGTCTACCTGCTGTATACCTGCTGTCTACCTGCTGTATACCTGCTGTCTACCTGCTGTCTACCTGCATCTAAAGGCTGCTGTCTACCTGCTGTCTACCTGCTGCCTACCTGCTATCTACCTGCTGTCTACCTACTGTCTACCTGCTGTCTACCTGCTGTCGACCTGCTGTCTACCGGCTGTCTACCTGCTGTCTACCGGCTGCCTACCTGCTGTCTACCTGCTGTCTACCTGCTGTCTACCTTCATCTAAAGGCTGATGTCTACCTGCTGTCTACCCGCTGCCTACCTGCTGTCTACCTCCTGTCTACCTGCTGCCTACCTGCTGTCTACCTGCATCTAAAGGCTGATGTCTACCTGCTGTCTACCTGCTGCCTACCTGCTGTCTACCTGCTGTCTACCTGTATCTAAAGGCTGCTGTCTACCCGCTGCCTACCTGCATCTAGAGGCTGATGTCTACCTGCTGCCTACCTGCTGCCTACCTGCTGTGTACCTGCTGTCTACCACCTCTAAAGGCTCCTACCTACCAGGTAACACTTTTCTTGTAGGCTACTGTCTACCTATCATCTACCTGCTCTCTACCTGCCACCTCTAAAGGATCCTACCCACCAGGTAGCACTTTTCTTGTAGGCTGCTGTCTACCTGCCACCTCTAAAGGATCCTACCTACCAGGTAACACTTTTCTTGTAGGCTGCTGTCTACCTATCATCTACCTGCTGTCTAGCTGCCACCTCTAAAGGATCCTACCTACCAGGTAGCACTTTTCTTGTAGGCTGCTGTCTACCTATCATCTACCTGCTGTCTACCTGCCACCTCTAAAGGATCCTGCCCACCAGGTAACACTTTTCTTGTAGGCTGCTGTCTACCTGCCACCTCTAAAGGCTCCTACCCACCAGGTAACACTTTTCTTGTAGGCTGCTGTCTACCTGCCACCTCTAAAGGCTCCTACCCACCAGGTAACACTTTTCTTGTAGGCTGCTGTCTACCTGCCACCTCTAAAGGCTCCTACCCACCAGGTAACACTTTTCTTGTAGGTTGCTGTCTACCTGCCACCTCTAAAGGCTCCTACCCACCAGGTAACACTTTTCTTGTAGGCTGCTGTCTACCTGCCACCTCTAAAGGCTCCTACCCACCAGGTAACACTTTTCTTGTAGGCTGCTGTCTACCTGCCACCTCTCTTAAAGGCTCCTACCCACCAGGTAACACTTTTCTTGTAGGCTGCTGTCTACCTGCCACCTCTAAAGGCTCCTACCCACCAGGTAACACTTTTCTTGTAGGCTGCTGTCTACCTGCCACCTCTAAAGGATCCTGCCCACCAGGTAACACTTTTCTTGTAGGCTGCTGTCTACCTGCCACCTCTAAAGGCTCCTACCCACCAGGTAACACTTTTCTTGTAGGCTGCTGTCTACCTGCCACCTCTAAAGGCTCCTACCCACCAGGTAACACTTTTCTTGTAGGTTGCTGTCTACCTGCCACCTCTAAAGGCTCCTACCCACCAGGTAACACTTTTCTTGTAGGCTGCTGTCTACCTGCCACCTCTAAAGGCTCCTACCCACCAGGTAACACTTTTCTTGTAGGTTGCTGTCTACCTGCCACCTCTAAAGGCTCCTACCCACCAGGTAACACTTTTCTTGTAGGCTGCTGTCTACCTGCCACCTCTAAAGGCTCCTACCCACCAGGTAACACTTTTCTTGTAGGTTGCTGTCTACCTGCCACCTCTAAAGGCTCCTACCCACCAGGTAACACTTTTCTTGTAGGTTGCTGTCTACCTGCCACCTCTAAAGGCTCCTACCCACCAGGTAACACTTTTCTTGTAGGCTGCTGTCTACCTGCCACCTCTAAAGGCTCCTACCCACCAGGTAACACTTTTCTTGTAGGCTGCTGTCTACCTGCCACCTCTAAAGGCTCCTACCCACCAGGTAACACTTTTCTTGTAGGCTGCTGTCTACCTGCCACCTCTAAAGGATCCTGCCCACCAGGTAACACTTTTCTTGTAGGTTGCTGTCTACCTGCCACCTCTAAAGGCTCCTACCCACCAGGTAACACTTTTCTTGTAGGCTGCTCTACCTGCCACCTCTAAAGGCTCCTACCCACCAGGTAACACTTTTCTTGTAGGCTGCTGTCTACCTGCCACCTCTAAAGGCTCCTACCCACCAGGTAACACTTTTCTTGTAGGCTGCTGTCTACCTGCCACCTCTAAAGGCTCCTACCCACCAGGTAACACTTTTCTTGTAGGCTGCTGTCTACCTGCCACCTCTAAAGGCTCCTACCCACCAGGTAACACTTTTCTTGTAGGCTGCTGTCTACCTGCCACCTCTAAAGGCTCCTACCCACCAGGTAACACTTTTCTTGTAGGCTGCTGTCTACCTGCCACCTCTAAAGGCTCCTACCCACCAGGTAACACTTTTCTTGTAGGCTGCTGTCTACCTGCCACCTCTAAAGGCTCCTACCCACCAGGTAACACTTTTCTTGTAGGCTGCTGTCTACCTGCCACCTCTAAAGGCTCCTACCCACCAGGTAACACTTTTCTTGTAGGCTGCTGTCTACCTGCCACCTCTAAAGGCTCCTACCCACCAGGTAACACTTTTCTTGTAGGTTGCTGTCTACCTGCCACCTCTAAAGGCTCCTACCCACCAGGTAACACTTTTCTTGTAGGCTGCTGTCTACCTGCCACCTCTAAAGGCTCCTACCCACCAGGTAACACTTTTCTTGTAGGTTGCTGTCTACCTGCCACCTCTAAAGGCTCCTACCCACCAGGTAACACTTTTCTTGTAGGTTGCCGTCTTTTGGGACGGGATTCGAAGGGTTCTTTTTATTTATTTGAACATATCTACTTGACTGTACTCTACTGTTCTGTACAGTACTGAACTCTACTTGTGAAACATTTGGTTAAAATAGACTGGATCAATCAAATTTTGTGACACGCTCACATTACTATACTCGATGAGTTTTTGAGGACCATCAATTAATACCCATTCAAAATCCTATGTTCCCTAACCCGTAAACCTAAAATAGCCTTTTTACAAGTGAGGATTGGCAAAATGTCCTCACTTCTCTGAAATTCTGTTGGTTTACTATTCTTGTGAGAGCTTTGTGTTGTAAACACTACAGAGGATGTGGACCCTCTGTCTCACTGTGTCGCCTGGCTGTTGTAAACACTACAGAGGATGTGGACCCCTCTGTCTCACTGTGTCGCCTGGCTGTTGTAAACACTACAGAGGATGTGGACCTCTGTCTCACTGTGTCGCCTGGCTGTTGTAAACACTACACAGGATGTGGACCCTCTGTCTCACTGTGTCGCCTGGCTGTTGTAAACACTACAGATGATGTGGACCCCTCTGTCTCACTGTGTCGCCTGGCTGTTGTAAACACTACAGAGGATGTGGACCCCTCTGTCTCACTGTGTCGCCTGGCTGTTGTAAACACTACACAGGATGTGGACCCCTCTGTCTCACTGTGTCGCCTGGCTGTTGTAAACACTACAGAGGATGTGGACCCCTCTGTCTCACTGTGTCGCCTGGCTGTTGTAAACACTACACAGGATGTGGACCCCTCTGTCTCACTGTGTCGCCTGGCTGTTGTAAACACTACAGATGATGTGGACCCCTCTGTCTCACTGTGTCGCCTGGCTGTTGTAAACACTACAGAGGATGTGGACCCCTCTGTCTCACTGTGTCGCCTGGCTGTTGTAAACACTACAGAGGATGTGGACCCCTCTGTCTCACTGTGTCGCCTGGCTGTTGTAAACACTACAGAGGATGTGGACCCTCTGTCTCACTGTGTCGCCTGGCTGTTGTAAACACTACAGAGGATGTGGACCCCTCTGTCTCACTGTGTCGCCTGGCTGTTGTAAACACTACAGAGGATGTGGACCCCTCTGTCTCACTGTGTCGCCTGGCTGTTGTAAACACTAGAGGATATGGACCCCTCTGTCTCACTGTGTCGCCTGGCTGTTGTAAACACTACACAGGATGTGGACCCCTCTGTCTCACTGTGTCGCCTGGCTGTTGTAAACACTACTGCCCATATTCATTCTAACACACAGATCAACACAGATCATACCTATAACAGACTGATGATGTCATACAGGAAGTCCTCTGATTTTACATTTACATTTAAGTCATTTAGCAGACGCTCTTATCCAGAGCGACTTACAACAGAGATTGTACCTATAACAGACTGATGATGTCATACAGGAAGTCCTCTGATCAACAGAGATCTGTGTCTCAGCAACATTGTATTCACATGGAGTTTGACCAGGCTAACTTATCTGTGTCGGAGGACCATTGTATTCACATGGAGTTTGACCAGGCTAACTTATCTGTGTCTGAGGAACATTGTATTCACATGGAGTTTGACCAGGCTAACTTATCTGTGTCGGAGGACCATTGTATTCACATGGAAAGCCAAACGGCCTGTGGTTTCCTTTGTAATTGACACTAAACGCAGGGTGATTTGCTTCTGTTGTGAGTTGAGTGTCTCTCTGGATAAGAGCGTCTGCTAAATGACTACAATGACTAAGTGCTGAGGGAAATAAGTTGTGATACAGACTGGAGCTGAGAGCTCTCATATCCTGTCTCTGACTGTCTCATATCCTGTCTCTGACGGTCTCATATCCTGTCTCTGACTGTCTCATATCCTGCCTATGACTGTCTCATAGCCTGTCTCTGACTGACAGATGGCTTGTTATTGATCAGCTGATTGGCTGCGAGCAACACGGCTTGAGGCGTATCAACATTTAAACCTGGCTGACGGAAATCTTGAGGTAAGAAGTCATTGGTGCTTACATAGTCCTTTTGATCACTGTGGTGAGAGCAGACTGTCAGAACTACTGGGTTGAATAGAAAAGTACAGCCCCCGATATGATGCCTGAAGTAGAAAACTCACTCAGTAAAAAAATAATAATACAAGCTTTGATTGACATGTTTTCTGAGAAATGTCTTTTATATCCTGAAGAACCAGCTCCACTACACACAGCATGCAGTGGTGTTTAATTATAGACTACACACACACACACACACACACACACACACACACACACACACACACACACACACACACACACACACACACACACACACACACACACACACACACACACACACACACACACACACACACACTCACATACACATAAAACTGAATTCTCAATTATGTTTGCACATTACTCTAACGTTCCAGTAAGGTTGTATTTAGAAAAGAGTTGGATTCATAGAATTTCATCAGATCTTTACAGTTTAGCAGTAACAACATTCTATAGAATCTCATCAGATCTTTACAGTTTAGCAGTAACAACATTCTATAGAATCTCATCAGATCTTTACAGTTTAGCAGTAACAACATTCTATAGAATCTCATCAGATCTTTACAGTTTAGCAGTAACAACATTCTATAGAATCTCATCAGATCTTTACAGTTCAGCAGTAACAACATTCTATAGAATCTCATCAGATCTTTACAGTTTAGTACCAGCAGTAACAACATTCTATAGAATCTCATCAGATCTTTACAGTTTAGCAGTAACAACATTCTTTAGAATCTCATCAGATCTTTACAGTTTAGCAGTAACAACATTCTTTAGAATCTCATCAGATCTTTACAGTTCAGCAGTAACAACATTCTATAGAATCTCATCAGATCTTTACAGTTTAGTAGTAACAACATTCTATAGAATCTCATCAGATCTTTACAGTTTAGTAGTAACAACATTCTTTAGAATCTCATCAGATCTTTACAGTTCAGCAGTAACAACATTCTATAGAATCTCATCAGATCTTTACAGTTTAGTAGTAACAACATTCTATAGAATCTCATCAGATCTTTACAGTTTAGTAGTAACAACATTCTATAGAATCTCATCAGATCTTTACAGTTTAGCAGTAACAACATTCTATAGAATCTCATCAGATCTTTACAGTTCAGCACCAGCAGTAACAACATTCTATAGAATCTATACATTAGCATTGGTCCAGGAGCAACAATGAATATGTATCTGACTGACTAAACACAGGCCTATAAGCTCCTACCACCTCATGGATTAGCTGCCTGACTCTTCCACTCCCCTACTTGACATAGATACTTTGTGTTTATTGATATGTAGACTAATTACGCCTTTTCTTTGAAATCAATATCGTTCTGTCCTTGAGCTGTTCTTGTCTGTTAATGTTCTGTATGATGTCTCATGTTTCGTGTTTTGTGTTGTAACCTAGGAAGAGAAGCTGCTGGGGGGGATCTTAAATAAACTACCAAGTACAACCTGTCACTGCGAGGTCAGTTATCCCTCCAATGTCAAGGTCAGGGGTCAAGGTCAGGGGTCAAGGGGGTCAAGGTCAGGAGTCAAGGTCAGGCAATGCAAACTATTTCGACAGAAGCTGCTCTTCCTCTGGCTCCTAATTGGCCACATTATAGGGCCCTTTTCTCTCAATCCCATCACTGGTAAGGACATTCTGTCACGTTCTGACCTTAGTTCCTTTGTTTTGTCTTTTGTTTTAGTATGGTCAGGGCGTGAGTTGGGTGGGTTGTCTATGTTAGTTTTTCTATATTTTTCTATTTCTGTGTTTGGCCTGGTATGGTTCTCAATCAGAGGCAGCTGTCAATCGTTGTTCCTGTTTGAGAACCATATTTAGGAAGCCTGTTTTCCTGTGTGTTTGGTGGGTGGTTGTTTTCAGTCTTTGTGTGTTTGCACCAGACTTGTTGTTTTTTGAAGTGTTCAGATTCATTAAAAAAAGATGAACACTAACCACGCTGTGCTTTGGTCCTCTCCTTCTTCTCAAGACAGACGTTACACAGTCCAAGTGTGAAGAGAGTTGTTCTTCAGGGATACGGTGGAGTGTACTGACTAATGGCCGTCTCTCTGATTAATCACGGTGAACTACAGTGTGTGTGTGTGTGTGTGTGTGTGTGTGTGTGTGTGTGTGTGTGTGTGTGTGTGTGTGTGTGTGTGTGTGTGTGTGCGCCCTGTTTTCAGATGTTGGCATTATTGAATAAAACAGAAATTGAAATAAATTGAATTTACTCCCCCTGTGTCCTATATCCATTATGTTCCTTGCCCTTATGTAGAGGTTATATACTGTATTGTTCCTTCCCCTTATGTAGAGGTTATATACTGTATTGTCCCTTCACCTTATGTAGAGGTTATATACTGTATTGTTCCTTCCCCTTATGTAGAGGTTATATACTGTATTGTTCCTTCCCCTTATGTAGAGGTTATATACTGTATTGTCCCTTCACCTTATGTAGAGGTTATATACTGTATTGTTCCTTCCCCTTATGTAGAGGTTATATACTGTATTGTTCCTTCCCCTTATGTAGAGGTTATATACTGTATTGTCCCTTCACCTTATGTAGAGGTTATATACTGTATTGTTCCTTCCCCTTATGTAGAGGTTATATACTGTATTGTTCCTTCCCCTTATGTAGAAGTTATATACTGTATTGTTCCTTCACCTTATGTAGAGGTTATATACTGTATTGTCCCTTCACCTTATGTAGAAGTTATATACTGTATTGTTCCTTCACCTTATGTAGAGGTTATATACTGTATTGTTCCTTCCCCTTATGTAGAGGTTATATACTGTATTGTTCCTTCCCCTTATGTAGAGGTTATATACTGTATTGTTCCTTCCCCTTATGTAGAAGTTATATACTGTATTGTTCCTTCCCCTTATGTAGAGGTTATATACTGTATTGTTCCTTCCCCTTATGTAGAGGTTATATACTGTATTGTTCCTTCCCCTTATGTAGAGGTTATATACTGTATTGTTCCTTCCCCTTATGTAGAGGTTATATACTGTATTGTTCCTTCCCTTATGTAGAGGTTATATACTGTATTGTTCCTTCCCCTTATGTAGAGGTTATATACTGTATTGTTCCTTCCCCTTATGTAGAGGTTATATACTGTATTGTTCCTTCCCCTTATGTAGAGGTTGTATACTGTATTGTTCCTTCCCCTTATGTAGAGGTTATATACTGTATTGTTCCTTCCCCTTATGTAGAGGTTATATACTGTATTGTTCCTTCCCCTTATGTAGAGGTTATATACTGTATTGTTCCTTCCCCTTATGTAGAGGTTGTATACTGTATTGTTCCTTCCCTTTATGTAGAGGTTATATACTGTATTGTTCCTTCCCCTTATGTAGAGGTTATATACTGTATTGTTCCTTCACCTTATGTAGAGGTTATAAAGTGTATTGTTCCTTCCCCTTATGTAGATCAGTTGTCCTGGTCCTTTGCAGAAAAACAGTGTAACGGTTTTCTTCTGGTGAAAGAAAGGCAGACCAAAATGCAGCGTGGTTAGTTTTGTACATCTTTAATAAACATGAAAATTCAACAATCTACAAAACAAGAAACGTGAAAAACCGAAACAGTCCTATCTGGTGCCACAAACACAAAGACAGGAACAATCACCCACATAAATATGGTTCCCAATCAGAGACAATCACTAACACCTGCCTCTGATTGAGAACCATATCCTGTGTGGCTCAGTCGGTAGAGCATGGCGCTTGCAACGCCAAGCGTCGTGGGTTCGTTTCCCACTGGGGCCACCCATATGCAAAAGTAGTGGCCCCAGCCGACTTGTAAGTCGCTTTGGACAAAAGCGTCTGCTAAATGGGATATATATATATATACATATCAGGCCACACATAGAAATAGACAAACCAGACACACAATATAGAATGCCCACCCAGCTCACGTCCTGACCAACGCTAAAACAAGGAAAACACACACGAACGATGGTCAGAACGTGACAAACAGCCCCAAAGCATGATGTTTCCACCCCCATGCGTCACTGTAGGTATGGTGTTCTTTGGATGCAACTCCGCATTCTTTGTCCTCCAAACATGACGAGTTGAGTTTTCACCAAAAAGTTATATTTTGGTTTCATCTGACCATATGACAATCTACCAATCTTCTTCTGGATCATCCAAATGCTCTCTAGCAAACTTCAGACGGGCCTGGACATGTACTGGCATAAGCAGGGGGACACGTCTGGCACTGCAGGATTTGAGTCCCTGGCGGCGTAGTGTGTTACTAATGATAGGCTTTGTTACTTTGGTCCCAGCTCTCTGCAGGTCAGTCACTAGGTCCCCCCGTGTGGTTCTGGGATTTTTGCTCACCGTTCTTGTGATCATTTTGACCCCACGGGGTGAGATCTTGCGTGGAGCCCCAGATCGAGGGAGATTATCAGTGGTCTTGTATGTCTTCCATTTCCTAATAATTGCTCCCACAGTTGATTTCTTCAAACCAAGCTTCTTACCTATTGCAGATTCAGTCTTCCCAGCCTGGTGCAGGTCTATAATTTTGTTTCTGGTGTCCTTTGACAGCTCTTTGGTCTTGGCCATAGTGGAGTTTGAAGTGTGACTGTTTGAGGTTGTGGACAGGTGTCTTTTATACTGATAACAAGTTCAAACAGGTGCCATTAATGCAGGTAACGAGTGGAGGACAGAGGAGACTCTTAAAGAAGAAGTTACAGGTCTGTGAGAGCCAGAAATCTTGCTTGTTTGTAGGTGACCAAATACTTATTTTCCACCATAATTTGCAAATAAAATCATTTAAAAAATCCTACAATGTGATTTTCTGGATTTTTTTCTCTCATTTTGTCTGTCATAGTTGAAGTGTACCTAAAATTACAGGCCTCTCTCATCTTTTTAAGTGGGAGAACTTGCACAATTGGTGGATGACTACATACTTTTTTTGCCCCACTGTATACTGTACTGTCTCATTCCACTTCCTTCTCTTCGTCCCAGCGTCACACATATCGTATATTCCTTCACCTTATTTGGAACAAGTTGGCCTGGAGGGTCTTTTGAGGTGGAGAGGGAGAGAGAGGGAGAACAACGGGCTGTTTCAGTTCATTTTGTCCTCCAGAGCTTGTAGTGTCTTGTATGACCCACCCCTCTACACCCAGCTGTCAATCCTGTTCACTGTAATAGACTCACCTTATTTATCTCTAACAACCTGTCTGGAGAACGACGGGACCAGGCGAAACAGCAGTCTGGAGACTATTATGATGCTCTGAGAGGTCCGAGGGAAAAGGTCAGGGATATCTATCCTGAGGATGTGTCCCAAATGACACCCTATTCCATATATAGATAGTACACTACGTTTGCCTTAGGGTCCATAGGGGCTTGGGTCTAAAGTAATGCACTCGGCCTATATAGTGAACAGGCTGGCATTTTGGACTGAGCCTTGGATTTACAGATGCTTAGGGACCATAGGGGCTAAAAAAACATTGTTTACCTTTATTTAACATGGCAAGTCAATGACGGCCTCGGAACAGTGACTTAACTGGTCTAGGAACAGTGGGGTTAACTGGTCTAGGAACAGTGGGTTAACTGGTCTAGGAACAGTGGGGTTAACTGGTCTAGGAACAGTGGGTTAACTGGTCTAGGAACAGTGGGTTAACTGGTCTAGGAACAGTGGGTTAACTGGTCTAGAAACAGTGGGGTTAACTGGTCTAGGAACAGTGGGTTAACTGGTCTAGGAACAGTGGGTTAACTGGTCTAGGAACAGTGGGGTTAACTGGTCTAGGAACAGTGGGTTAACTGGTCTAGGAACAGTGGGGTTAACTGGTCTAGGAACAGTGGGTTAACTGGTCTAGGAACAGTGGGGTTAACTGGTCTAGGAACAGTGGGTTAACTGGTCTAGGAACCGTGGGGTTAACTGGTCTAGGAACAGTGGGTTAACTGGTTTAGGAACAGTGGGTTAACTGGTCTAGGAACAGTGGGTTAACTAGTCTAGGAACAGTGGGGTTAACTGGTCTAGGAACAGTGGGGTTAACTGGTCTAGGAACAGTGGGTTAACTGGTCTAGGAACAGTGGGGTTAACTGCCTAGGAACAGTGGGTTAACTGGTCTAGGAACAGTGGGTTAACTGGTCTAGGAACAGTGGGGTTAACTGGTCTAGGAACAGTGGGTTAACTGGTCTAGGAACAGTGGGGTTAACTGGTCTAGGAACAGTGGGTTAACTGGTCTAGGAACAGTGGGTTAACTGGTCTAGGAACAGTGGGTTAACTGGTCTAGGAACAGTGGGTTAACTGGTCTAGGAACAGTGGGTTAACTGGTCTAGAAACAGTGGGGTTAACTGGTCTAGAAACAGTGGGGTTAACTGGTCTAGGAACAGTGGGTTAACTGGTTTAGGAACAGTGGGTTAACTGGTCTAGGAACAGTGGGGTTAACTGGTCTAGGAACAGTGGGTTAACTGGTCTAGGAACAGTGGGGTTAACTGGTCTAGGAACAGTGGGTTAACTGGTCTAGGAACAGTGGGGTTAACTGGTCTAGGAACAGTGGGTTAACTGCCTGTTCAGGGGCAGAACGACAGATTTGTACCTTGTCAGCTCGGGGATTTGAACTTGCAACCTTTCATATATCGTGAAAAAGCTGGCATTTTGGACTGAGCTTTTGGATTTACGGATGTTTAGATAGATACAACTGATATATCCAGCCTGAGGAGGTTTAACACCAGGGAGATGAGATATACAGTATGGAGCCTGAGGAGGTTTAACACCAGGGAGATGAGATATACAGTATAGAGCCTGAAGAGGTTTAACACCAGGGAGATGAGATATACAGTATGGAGAGCCAAGAGGATTTAACACCTGAGATATACAGTATGGAGCCTGAGGAGGTTTAAAAGGGAGATGAGATTTATGGAGCCTGAGGAGGTTTAACACCAGGGAGATGAGATATACAGATGTTTAGAGATGAGATACAACTGATATGAGATATACAGCCTGAGGAGGTTTAACACCAGGGAGATGAGATATACAGTATGGAGCCTGAGGAGGTTTAACACCAGGAGATGAGATATACAGTATAGAGCCTGAGGAGTTTAACACCAGGGAGATGAGATATACAGTATGGAGCCTGATGAGGTTTAACACCAGGGAGATGAGATATACAGTATGGAGCCTGAGGAGGTTTAACACCAGGGAGATGAGATATACAGTATAGAGCCTGAGGAGGTTTAACACCAGGGAGATGAGATATACAGTATGGAGCCTGAGGTTTTAACACCAGGGAGATGAGATATACAGTATGGAGCCTGTGGAGGTTTAACACCAGGAGATGAGATATACAGTATGGAGCCTGAGGAGGTTTAACACCAGGGAGATGAGATATACAGTATGGAGCCTGAGGTTTAACACCAGGGAGATGAGATATACAGTATGGAGCCTGAGGAGTTTAACACCAGGGAGATGAGATATACAGTATGGAGCCTGAGGAGTTTAACACCAGGGAGATGAGATATACAGTATGGAGCCTGAGGTTTAACACCAGGGAGATGAGATATACAGTATGGAGCCTGAGGTTTAACACCAGGGAGATGAGATATACAGTATGGAGCCTGAGGTTTAACACCAGGGAGATGAGATATACAGTATGGAGCCTGAGGAGGTTTAACACCAGGGAGATGAGATATACAGTATGGAGCCTGGTGAGGTTTAACACCAGGGAGATGAGATATACAGTATAGAGCCTGAAGAGGTTTAACACCAGGGAGATGAGATATACAGTATAGAGCCTGAAGAGGTTTAACACCAGGGAGATGAGATATACAGTATGGAGACTGAGGTTTAACACCAGGGAGATGAGATATACAGTATGGAGCCTGAGGAGGTTTAACACCAGGGAGATGAGATATACAGTATAGAGCCTGAAGAGGTTTAACACCAGGGAGATGAGATATACAGTATGGAGCCTGAGGAGGTTTAACACCAGGGAGATGAGATATACAGTATGGAGCCTGAGGAGGTTTAACACCAGGGAGATGAGATATACAGTATAGAGCCTGAAGAGGTTTAACACCAGGGAGATGAGATATACAGTATGGAGACTGAGGTTTAACACCAGGGAGATGAGATATACAGTATGGAGCCTGATGAGGTTTAACACCAGGGAGATGAGATATACAGTATGGAGCCTGAGGTTTAACACCAGGGAGATGAGATATACAGTATGGAGCCTGAGGAGGTTTAACACCAGGGAGATGAGATATACAGTATGGGGCCTGAGGTTTAACACCAGGGAGATGAGATATACAGTATGGAGCCTGAGGTTTAACACCAGGGAGATGAGATATACAGTATAGAGCCTGATGAGGTTTAACACCAGGGAGATGAGATATACAGTATGGAGCCTGATGAGGTTTAACACCAGGGAGATGAGATATACAGTATAGAGCCTGAGGAGGTTTAACACCAGGGAGATGAGATATACAGTATGGAGCCTGAGGAGGTTTAACACCAGGGAGATGAGATATACAGTATGGAGCCTGAGAGGTTTAACACCAGGGAGATGAGATATACAGTATGGAGTCTGAGGTTTAACACCAGGGAGATGAGATATACAGTATAGAGCCTGATGAGGTTTAACACCAGGGAGATGAGATATACAGTATAGAGCCTGAAGAGGTTTAACACCAGGGAGATGAGATATACAGTATAGAGCCTGAGGAGGTTTAACACCAGGGAGATGAGATATACAGTATGGAGCCTGATGAGGTTTAACACCAGGGAGATGAGATATACAGTATGGAGCCTGAGGTTTAACACCAGGGAGATGAGATATACAGTATAGAGCCTGAGGAGGTTTAACACCAGGGAGATGAGATATACAGTATAGAGCCTGAGGTTTAACACCAGGGAGATGAGATATACAGTATAGAGCCTGATGAGGTTAAACAACAGGGAGATGAGATATACAGTATAGAGCCTGAGGAGGTTTAACACCAGGGAGATGAGATATACAGTATAGAGCCTGATGAGGTTTAACACCAGGGAGATGAGATATACAGTATAGAGCCTGAGGAGGTTTAACACCAGGGAGATGAGATATACAGTATGGAGCCTGAGGAGGTTTAACACCAGGGAGATGAGATATACAGTATAGAGCCTGAGGAGGTTTAACACCAGGGAGATGAGATATACAGTATAGAGCCTGAGGAGGTTTAACACCAGGGAGATGAGATATACAGTATAGAGCCTGATGAGGTTTAACACCAGGGAGATGAGATATACAGTATGGAGCCTGAGGAGGTTTAACACCAGGGAGATGAGATATACAGTATAGAGCCTGATGAGGTTTAACACCAGGGAGATGAGATATACAGTATGGAGCCTGAGGTTTAACACCAGGGAGATGAGATATATGCAACACTGTGAGAATTACTAGTGACAGCACCCGTACCAAAATAAAACCTCAAAACACACTGCCTCTGTCAAGTAGAATAACACCAACTGGGCTAAACATCCTAACAGATTGTTCCTCAGAGTTCCTCTGTGTTTGTGCAGTGTGTGCAGCCTTCACCATGGACAACACACACGCAGCAGCCTCCAGACATTAACCTGTTGCCCCCTGTCACATCTCACAGTCCCCCGTTCTATAGCGGGTTAGATGAATTTCGGACTGAAGAAAAGGGTTTTGTATCCTGAGTCATAGCGTGGCACGGTCCCCCCCCAGAGTTCTCATTATCAATGTCTCTGTGTGTCGTTCGTGAAACGCACAAAACAAATAGCCCGTTTAAATCCCTGCATCTGTTCTGTCCTGTCCTGATGTTGTTTGACAGCGGAGGGAGGAGGGGAGGTTCCCTCAGATGACACACAGTGAAAACAGGCCAGGGATTTGTGCTGCGTTAGCGTGAGTCATCTCTGAAGGGTGTTTTTAATGGAAACAACAGACTTCGGATACTGAGGCTTTAAATTGTTGAAACAAAATCCCACATGAAAGCGGTGCAGTGGCCTGATTTGGCCTCTCTTATATCTATATATCTATATATCTCTCTTATATCTATATATCTCTCTTATATCTATATATCTCTCTTATATCCATATATCTCTCTTATATCTATATATCTCTCTTATATCTATATATCTATCTTATATCTATATATCTCTCTTATATCTATATATCTATATATCTCTCTTATATCTATATATCTATCTTATATCTATATATCTATATATCTCTCTTATATCTATATATCTATCTTATATCTATATATCTATATATCTCTCTTAAATCTATATATCTCTCTTATATCTATATATCTATATATCTCTCTTATATCTATATATCTCTCTTATATCTATATATCTCTCTTATATCTATATATCTCTCTTATATCTATATATCTATATATCTCTCTTATATCTATATATCTCTCTTATATCTATATATCTCTCTTATATCTATATATCTCTCTTATATCTATATATCTCTCTTATATCTATATCTCTCTTATATCTATATATCTCTTATATCTATATATCTCTCTTATATCCATATATCTCTCTTATATCTATATATCTCTCTTATATCTATATATCTCTCTTATATCTATATATCTCTCTTATATCCATATATCTCTCTTATATCTATATATCTCTCTTATATCTATATATCTCTCTTATATCTATATATCTCTCTTATATCTATATATCTCTCTTATATCTATATATCTCTCTTATATCCATATATCTCTCTTATATCTATATATCTCTCTTATATCTATATATCTCTCTTATATCTATATATCTCATATCTATATATCTCTCTTATATCTATATATCTCTCTTATATCTATATATCTCTCTTATATATTCACAGTCTGGTGTTCAGAACATCAGAGAGCATCGGCATAGCAACGTTAGTGGTTATAAGATACCTTCTGAGGAGAGGAGAGGAGAGGAGAGGAGAGGGGGATAAGAGGAGAGGAGAGGGGGATAAGAGGAGAGGAGAGGGGGATAAGAGGAGAGGGAGGGAGGAGAGGGGAGAGGAGAGGAGGGGGATAAGAGGAGAGGAGGAGGAGAGGGGATAAGAGGAGAGGAGAGGATAGGGGGGGGGATAAGAGGAGGAGAGGAGAGGAGAGGAGAGGAGAGGGAGAGGAGAGGAGAGGGAGAGGGGGATAAGAGGAGAGGAGAGGAGAGGAGAGGGAGGGGGGATAAGAGGAGAGGAGAGGGGGATAAGAGGAGAGGAGAGGAGAGGGAGAGGGGAGAGGAGAGGGGGATAAGAGGAGAGGAGAGGAGAGGAGAGGAGGGGGGATAAGAGGAGAGGGAGAGGGGGATAAGAGGAGAGGAGAGGAGAGGAGAGGAGAGGAGGGGAGAGGAGAGGAGGGAGAGGGAGAGGAGAGGGGGATAAGAGGAGAGGAGAGGGAGAGGGAGAGGGAGAGGAGAGGAGAGGAGGGAGAGGGAGAGGAGGGGAGGGAGGGGAGAGGAGGGAGAGGGGAGAGGAGAGGGGAGAGGGAGAGGAGAGGGGAGAGGAGGAGAGGAAGGAGGAGAGGAGAGAGGAGAGGGAGAGGAGAGGGGAGGGAGAGGGAGAGGAGAGGAGAGGAGAGGAGAGGAGAGGGAGAGGGAGGAGAGGAAAGGAGGAGGGGGATAAGAGGAGAGGAGAGGGGGATAAGAGGAGAGGAGAGGGGATAAGAGGAGAGGAGAGGAGAGGAGGAGGAGAGGAGAGGAGGGAGAGGAGGGAGGAGAGGGAGGGGAGAGGAGAGAGGAGGGGAGAGGGGATTTCAGGGGGATAAGAGGAGAGGAGAGGGAGAGGAGAGGGGGAGGGGAGAATATTGGAGAGTGATTTAGAGAGGAGAGGAGAGGAGAGGAGAGGGGGATAAGAGGAGAGGAGAGGGGGATAAGAGGAGAGGAGAGGGGAGAGGGGAGAGGGAGAGGAGAGGGGGATAAGAGGAGAGGAGAGGGGGATAAGAGGAGAGGAGAGGGATTGGTTAGAGAGGGAGAGGAGAGGGGGATAAGAGGAGAGGAGAGGGGGAGGGGGAGGGAGAGGAGGGGAGACAGGAGAGGGAGAGGAGAGGAGAGGAGGGATGATTGGGACTACAGTGAGACAGGAGAGGAGAGGGAGAGGAGAGAGGAGACAGGAGAGGAGAGGAGAGGAGAGGAGACAGGAGAGGAGGGAGAGAGGAGACAGGAGAGGGAGAGGGGATAAGAGAGGAGACTGGGAGAGGAGAGGAGAGGAGAGGGGATTGGAGGGAGGAGAGGAGGAGGAGACTGGAGAGGGGGATAAGAGGAGAGGAGAGGGGATAGAGGAGAGGAGAGGAGAGGAGATTGGAGAGGAGAGGGAGAAAGGAGACCTGAGAGGGGGATAAGAGAGACAGGAGACTGGGGGGATAAGAGGAGAGGAGAGGAGAGGAGGGAGGGGAGAGGGGAGAGGAGAGGGGGATAAGAGGAGAGGAGAGGAGAGGAGAGGGAGAAAGGGAGAGGAGGGAGACAGTGAGAGGAGAGGTGATTATTGATAAGACAGGAGAGGAGGGAGAGGAGAAAGAGAGGAGAGGAGAGGAGAGGAGAGGAGAGGGGAGGGAGGGAAGAGGAGAGGGAGAGGAGAGGAGAGGAGAGGGGGATACAGTAGGAGAGGAGAGGAGAGGGAGAGGGGGAGAGGAGACTGTGGAGAGGGAGAGGAGAGGAGAGGGGGATAAGAGGAGAGGAGAGGGGATAAGAGGAGGGAGAGGGAGAGGGGGATAAGAGGAGAGGAGAGGAGAGGGAGGGAGAGGGAGAGGAGAGGGGATAAGAGGAGAGGAGACTGGGGGATAAGAGGAGAGGAGAGGAGAGAGGGGAGGGAGAGGAGAGGAGAGGGGGATAAGAGGAGAGGAGAGGAGAGGGGGATAAGAGGAGAGGAGAGGAGAGGGGAGGGGAGAGGAGAGGAGAGGGGGATAAGAGGAGAGGAGAGGGGGATAAGAGGAGAGGAGAGGGGAGAGGAGAGGGGGATAAGAGGAGAGGAGAGGGGGATGAGAGGAGAGGAGAGGAGGAGAGGAGTAGCATTATTACATGATGTCTCCCAGAGCAGAAAGAGGCTGTCAAGTATCATTTCATTATCTTCAGCTACTAAACCAAAAGGCCTGGGAAACTTCCCTCTCTGATCCTTAGGCTCTTCAGCCTCCTCTTCTTCCTCCTCCTCTTCCTCCTATGGTGCTGTTGGTGAATATGGTGCTGTTGAAGATTATGGAGCTGTTGGTGAATGTTGTGCTGTGTGATTTAGCCCTCAGGGGTTGGGTTAACTCTCCACAGTGAGACAGGAGACTGTGTGATTGGTTGACTCTCCACAGTAAGACAGGAGACTGTGTGATTGGTTGACTCTCCACAGTGAGAAAGGAGACTGTGTGATTGGTTGACTCTCCACAGTGAGACAGGAGACTGTGTGATTGGTTGACTCTCCACAGTGAGACAGGAGACTGTGTGATTGGTTGACTCTCCACAGTAAGACAGGAGACTGTGTGATTGGTTGACTCTCCACAGTGAGAAAGGAGACTGTGTGATTGGTTGACTCTACACAGCGAGACAGGAGACTGTGTGATTGGTTGACTCTCCACAGTGAGAAAGGAGACTGTGTGATTGGTTGACTCTCCACAGTGAGACAGGAGACTGTGTGATTGGTTGACTCTCCACAGTGAGACAGGAGACTGTGTGATTGGTTGACTCTCCACAGTGAGACAGGAGACTGTGTGATTGGTTGACTCTACACAGTGAGACAGGAGACTGTGTGATTGGTTGACTCTCCACAGTGAGACAGGAGACTGTGTGATTGGTTGACTCTCCACAGTGAGACAGGAGACTGTGTGATTGGTTGACTCTCCACAGTGAGACAGGAGACTGTGTGATTGGTTGACTCTCCACAGTGAGACAGGAGACTGTGTGATTGGTTGACTCTCCACAGTGAGACAGGAGACTGTGTGATTGGTTGACTCTCCACAGTGAGACAGGAGACTGTGTGATTGGTTGACTCTCCACAGCGAGACAGGAGACTGTGTGATTGGTTGACTCTACACAGCGAGACAGGAGAGTTTGTTGTTCTATGAGATGCTACACTTCATTCCTCAGGGGTTGGGTTGACTCTCCACAGTGAGACAGGAGACTGTGTGATTGGTTGACTCTACACAGCGAGACAGGAGAGTTTGTTGTTCTTTGAGACGCTACACTTCATTCCTCAGGGGTAGATTTCCCACAGTGTTACTCCCAAAAGCAGAAGGTCTGTTGTTTTATTTCTCAATAGACTGTTCCGTTGAGCGCTGTTCCCCTCGGCTTCACATGAATGAGCTCAGGGAGAAAGGAGAGAGGAGAGAGGAGAGAGAAGAAAGGAGAGAGGAAAGGGGAGAGAGGAGAAAGGAGAGAGGAGAGAGGAGAAAGGAGAGAGGAGAGAGGAGAAAGGAGAAAGGAGAGAGGAGAGAGGAGAGGAGAAAGGAGAGAGGAGAGAGGAGAAAGGAGAGAGGAGAGAGGAGAAAGGAGAGAGGAGAGGGGAGAGAGGAGAGAGGAGAGAGGAGAAAGGAGAGAGGAGAAAGGAGAGAGGAGAAAGGAGAGAGGAGAGAGGAGAGAGGGGAGAGGAGAGAGGAGAGAGGAGAAAGGAGAAAGGAGAGAGGAGAGAGGGGAGAGGAGAAAGGCCCAGTGCAGCAGATGACATGTGTTGTTGTTTACCTGGTTCAGCACAGAGATGTGTTGTTGTTTACCTGGGTCAGTACAGGGATGTGTTGTTGTTTACCTGGGTCAGTACAGGGATGTGTTGTTGTTTACCTGGGTCAGTCCATGGATGTGTTGTTGTTTACCTGGGTCAGTACAGGGATGTGTTGTTGTTTACCTGGGTCAGTACAGGGATGTGTTGTTGTTTACCTGGGTCAGTCCATGGATGTGTTGTTGTTTACCTGGGTCAGTACAGGGATGTGTTGTTGTTTACCTGGGTCAGTCCATGGATGTGTTGTTGTTTACCTGGGTCAGTACAGGGATGTGTTGTTGTTTACCTGGGTCAGTCCATGGATGTGTTGTTGTTTACCTGGGTCAGTACAGGGATGTGTTGTTGTTTACCTGGGTCAGTCCAGGGATGTGTTGTTGTTTACCTGGTTCAGTCCATGGATGTGTTGTTGTTTACCTGGGTCAGTCCAGGGATGTGTTGTTGTTTACCTGGGTCAGTCCAGGGATGGGTTGTTGTTTACCTGGTTCAGTACAGGGATGTGGTGTTGTTTACCCGGTTCAGTCCAGAGATGTGTTGTTGTTTACCCGGTTCAGTCCAGGGATGTGTTGTTGTTTATCTTGGTAAATCCAGAGATGTGTTGTTGTTTACCTGGGTCAGTCCAGGGATGTGTTGTTGTTTACTTGCATTCTAGCTCTAGATGTTTCATTTATTCGAACTTGTAAAGAGAAGGACTAGTTATCCTCAGTCAGCTCTTAGGGGAGGTATCTCTGTGCTCCAGTATCTCCTACTAACTCTGTCTGGTAGAGACCAGGCCCTGGGAGAGGGGAGGTATCTCTGTGCTCCAGTATCTCCTACTAACTCTGTCTGGTAGAGACCAGGCCCTGGGAGAGGGGAGGTATCTCTGTGCTCCAGTATCTCCTACTAACTCTGTCTGGTAGAGACCAGGCCCTGGGAGAGGGGAGGTATCTCTGTGCTCCAGTATCTCCTACTAACTCTGTCTTATAGAGACCAGGCCCTGGGAGAGGGGAGGTATCTCTGTGCTCCAGTATCTCCTACTAACTCTGTCTGGTAGAGACCAGGCCCTGGGAGAGAGGAGGTATCTCTGTGCTCCAGTATCTCCTACTAACTCTGTCTGATAGAGACCAGGCCCTGGGAGAGAGGAGGTATCTCTGTGCTCCAGTATCTCCTACTAACTCTGTCTGGTAGAGACCAGGCCCTGGGAGAGAGGAGGTATCTCTGTGCTCCAGTATCTCCTACTAACTCTGTCTGGTAGAGACCAGGCCCTGGGAGAGGGGAGGTATCTCCTACTAACTCTGTCTGGTAGAGACCAGGCCCTGGGAGAGGGGAGGTATCTCTGTGCTCCAGTATCTCCTACTAACTCTGTCTGGTAGAGACCAGGCCCTGGGAGAGAGGAGGTATCTCCTACTAACTCTGTCTGATAGAGACCAGGCCCTGGGAGAGAGGAGGTATCTCTGTGCTCCAGTATCTCCTACTAACTCTGTCTGATAGAGACCAGGCCCTGGGAGAGAGGAGGTATCTCTGTGCTCCAGTATCTCCTACTAACTCTGTCTTATAGAGACCAGGCCCTGGGAGAGGGGAGGTATCTCCTACTAACTCTGTCTTATAGAGACCAGGCCCTGGGAGAGAGGAGGTATCTCTGTGCTCCAGTATCTCCTACTAACTCTGTCCGATAGAGACCAGGCCCTGGGAGAGAGGAGGTATCTCCTACTAACTCTGTCTTATAGAGACCAGGCCCTGGGAGAGGGGAGGTATCTCTGTGCTCCAGTATCTCCTACTAACTCTGTCTGGTAGAGACCAGGCAATTGGAGAGAGGAGGTATCTCTGTGCTCCAGTATCTCCTACTAACTCTGTCTGGTAGAGACCAGGCCCTGGGAGAGGGGAGGTATCTCTGTGCTCCAGTATCTCCTACTAACTCTGTCTGGTAGAGACCAGGCCCTGGGAGAGAGGAGGTATCTCCTACTAACTCTGTCTGGTAGAGACCAGGCCCTGGGAGAGGGGAGGTATCTCCTACTAACTCTGTCTGGTAGAGACCAGGCCCTGGGAGAGAGGAGGTATCTCTGTGCTCCAGTATCTCCTACTAACTCTGTCTTATAGAGACCAGGCCCTGGGAGAGGGGAGGTATCTCTGTGCTCCAGTATCTCCTACTAACTCTGTCTGATAGAGACCAGGCCCTGGGAGAGGGGAGGTATCTCTGTGCTCCAGTATCTCCTACTAACTCTGTCTGATAGAGACCAGGCCCTGGGAGAGGGAGGTATCTCTGTGCTCCAGTATCTCCTACTAACTCTGTCTGATAGAGACCAGGCCCTGGGAGAGAGGAGGTATCTCCTACTAACTCTGTCTGATAGAGACCAGGCCCTGGGAGAGGGGAGGTATCTCTGTACTCCAGTATCTCCTACTAACTCTGTCTGATAGAGACCAGGCCCTGGGAGAGGGGAGGTATCTCTGTGCTCCAGTATCTCCTACTAACTCTGTCTGATAGAGACCAGGCCCTGGGAGAGAGGAGGTATCTCTGTGCTCCAGTATCTCCTACTAACTCTGTCTGGTAGAGACCAGGCCCTGGGAGAGGGAGGTATCTCTGTGCTCCAGTATCTCCTACTAACTCTGTCTGATAGAGACCAGGCCCTGGGAGAGGGAGGTATCTCTGTGCTCCAGTATCTCCTACTAACTCTGTCTGATAGAGACCAGGCCCTGGGAGAGAGGAGGTATCTCTGTGCTCCAGTATCTCCTACTAACTCTGTCTGGTAGAGACCAGGCCCTGGGAGAGGGGAGGTATCTCTGTGCTCCAGTATCTCCTACTAACTATGTCTGATAGAGACCAGGCCCTGGGAGAGAGGAGCTATCTCTGTGCTCCAGTATCTCCTACTAACTATGTCTGATAGAGACCAGGCCCTGGGAGAGAGGAGGTATCTCTGTGCTCCAGTATCTCCTACTAACTATGTCTGATAGAGACCAGGCCCTGGGAGAGAGGAGGTATCTCTGTGCTCCAGTATCTCCTACTAACTCTGTCTGGTAGAGACCAGGCCCTGGGAGAGGGGAGGTATCTCTGTGCTCCAGTATCTCCTACTAACTATGTCTGGTAGAGACCAGGCCCTGGGAGAGGGGAGGCATCTCTGCTCCAGTATCTCCTACTAACTCTGTCTGATAGAGACCAGGCCCTGGGAGAGAGGAGGTATCTCTGTGCTCCAGTATCTCCTACTAACTCTGTCTGATAGAGACCAGGCCCTGGGAGAGGGGAGGTATCTCTGTGCTCCAGTATCTCCTACTAACTCTGTCTGATAGAGACCAGGCCCTGGGAGAGAGGAGGTATCTCTGTGCTCCAGTATCTCCTACTAACTCTGTCTGGTAGAGACCAGGCCCTGGGAGAGGGGAGGTATCTCCTACTAACTCTGTCTGATAGAGACCAGGCCCTGGGAGAGGGGAGGTATCTCCTACTAACTCTGTCTGGTAGAGACCAGGCCCTGGGAGAGGGGAGGTATCTCTGTGCTCCAGTATCTCCTCCTAACTCTGTCTGGTAGAGACCAGGCCCTGGGAGAGAGGAGGTATCTCTGTGCTCCAGTATCTCCTACTAACTCTGTCTGGTAGAGACCAGGCCCTGGGAGAGAGGAGGTATCTCTGTGCTCCAGTATCTCCTACTAACTCTGTCTGATAGAGACCAGGCCCTGGGAGAGAGGAGGTATCTCTGTGCTCCAGTATCTCCTCCTAACTCTGTCTGGTAGAGACCAGGCCCTGGGAGAGGGGAGGTATCTCCTACTAACTCTGTCTGGTAGAGACCAGGCCCTGGGAGAGGGGAGGTATCTCCTACTAACTCTGTCTGGTAGAGACCAGGCCCTGGGAGAGGGGAGGTATCTCTGTGCTCCAGTATCTCCTCCTAACTCTGTCTGGTAGAGACCAGGCCCTGGGAGAGGGGAGGTATCTCCTACTAACTCTGTCTGATAGAGACCAGGCCCTGGGAGAGGGGAGGTATCTCTGTGCTCCAGTGTCTCCTACTAACTCTGTCTGATAGAGACCAGGCCCTGGGAGAGGGGAGGTATCTCTGTGCTCCAGTATCTCCTACTAACTCTGTCTGATAGAGACCAGGCCCTGGGAGAGGGGAGGTATCTCCTACTAACTCTGTCTGATAGAGACCAGGCCCTGGGAGAGAGGAGGTATCTCTGTGCTCCAGTGTCTCCTACTAACTCTGTCTGATATAGACCAGGCCCTGGGAGAGAGGAGGTATCTCTGTGCTCCAGTGTCTCCTACTAACTCTGTCTGATATAGACCAGGCCCTGGGAGAGAGGAGGTATCTCTGTGCTCCAGTATCTCCTACTAACTCTGTCTGGTAGAGACCAGGCCCTGGGAGAGGGGAGGTATCTCTGTGCTCCAGTATCTCCTACTAACTCTGTCTGATAGAGACCAGGCCCTGGGAGAGAGGAGGTATCTCTCTGCTCCAGTATCTCCTACTAACTCTGTCTGATAGAGACCAGGCCCTGGGAGAGGAGAGGTATCTCCTACTAACTCTGTCTGATAGAGACCAGGCCCTGGGAGAGGGGAGGTATCTCCTACTAACTCCCGTCTGATAGAGACCAGGCCCTGGGAGAGGGGAGGTATCTCTGTGCTCCAGTATCTCCTACTAACTCTGTCTGATAGAGACCAGGCCCTGGGAGAGGGGAGGTATCTCCTACTAACTCTGTCTGATAGAGACCAGGCCCTGGGAGAGGGGAGGTATCTCCTACTAACTCTGTCTGGTAGAGACCAGGCCCTGGGAGATGGGAGGTATCTCCTACTAACTCTGTCTGATAGAGACCAGGCCCTGGGAGAGGGGAGGTATCTCCTACTAACTCTGTCTGATAGAGACCAGGCCCTGGGAGAGGGGAGGTATCTCTGTGCTCCAGTATCTCCTACTAACTCTGTCTGATAGAGACCAGGCCCTGGGAGAGAGGAGGTATCTCTGTGCTCCAGTATCTCCTACTAACTCTGTCTGATAGAGACCAGGCCCTGGGAGAGGGGAGGTATCTCTGTGCTCCAGTATCTCCTACTAACTCTGTCTGGTAGAGACCAGGCCCTGGGAGAGAGGAGGTATCTCTGTGCTCCAGTATCTCCTACTAACTCTGTCTGGTAGAGACCAGGCCCTGGGAGAGGGGAGGTATCTCTGTGGTCCAGGAGAGGAGAATGCAGGTCGCTGAGAGGAGAGGTGAGGAGAGGAGAGGAGATGAGATGAGATGAGAGGAGAGGAGAGGAGACGAGAGGAGAGGAGACAAGAGGAGGGGAGATGAGAGGAGAGGAGACGAGAGGAGATGAGAGGAGAGGAGACGAGAGGAGACGAGAGGAGAGGAGAGGAGACGAGAGGAGAGGAGACGAGAGGAGACGAGAGGGGGGTAGCAGCCATCTTAGCTGTATATATTCTCCTCCCTGTGTAAATCTGCTGAAAGCTCCCATCGACTTTGCTCACTTGGAACGCAGACTCCAGACTTAATCATCCTCATTTTAAAGATCAATATCCACCAAACCAAGTAAATAAAGCTAATTGGGAATGTTGACAAATACTTACAACTTTTTAAACAAATCTGGATATGAACGTCGATTCAGAATGGCATTCCAAAAATCAGTCAAGACATCAATGCAAACAGGTGGTTCCAGTTGGTTGATAATTAGTAGACACGGTTGAATCAACATCACTCTGACAAACACGACACCACCACTTTATATTGATCCCATACTGTTTTCCTTCCTTTCATATTGGCTGTAATTCTGTCTGGCCATGTTGATGAGGAGGCTGTCTATGTCTGGCCATGTTGATGAGGAGGCTGCCTCTGTCTGGCCATGTTGATGAGGAGGCTGTCTATGTCTGGCCATGTTGATGAGGAGGCTGCCTCTGTCTGGCCATGTTGAGGAGGAGGCTGTCTCTGTCTGGTCATGTTGAGGAGGAGGCTGCCTCTGTCTGGCCATGTTGATGAGGAGGCTGCCTCTGTCTGGCCATGTTGATGAGGAGGCTGCCTCTGTCTGGCCATGTTGATGAGGAGGCTGCCTCTGTCTGGCCTCGTTGATGAGGAGGTGGCTGCCTCTGTCTGGTCATGTTGATGAGGAGGCTGCCTCTGTCTGGTCATGTTGATGAGGAGGAGGCTGCCTCTGTCTGGCCTCGTTGATGAGGAGGAGGCTGCCTCTTTATGGTCATGTTTATGAGGAGGCTGCCTCTGTCTGGCCTCGTTGATGAGGAAGCTGCCTCTGTCTGGCCATGTTGATGAGGAGGCTGCCTCTGTCTGGTCATGTTGAGGAGGAGGCTGCCTCTGTCTGGCCATGTTGAGGAGGAGGCTGCCTCTGTCTGGTCATGTTGATGAGGAGGCTGCCTCTGTCTGGTCATGTTGATGAGGAGGCTGCCTCTGTCTGGTCATGTTGAGGAGGAGGCTGCCTCTGTCTGGCCATGTTGAGGAGGAGGCTGCCTCTGTCTGGTCGTGTTGAGGAGGAGGCTGCCTCTGTCTGGTCATGTTGAGGAGGAGGCTGCCTCTGTCTGGTCGTGTTGATGAGGAGGCTGCCTCTGTCTGGCCGTGTTGATGAGGAGGCTGCCTCTGTCTGGCCATGTTGAGGAGGAGGCTGCCTCTGTCTGGTCATGTTGATGAGGAGGCTGGCTCTGTCTGGCCATGTTGATGGGGAGGCTGGCTCTGTCTGGCCATACTGATGAGGAGGCTGGCTCTGTCTGGCCATGTTGAGGAGGAGGCTGCCTCTGTCTGGTCATGTTGATGAGGAGGCTGCCTCTGTCTGGCCATGTTGATGAGGAGGCTGCCTCTGTCTGGCCATGTTGATGAGGAGGCTGCCTCTGTCTGGCCATACTGGCCAGGGTGAAAGCTTAAGCACATGTATTGCTTTGGATAGATGGGTAGGAATCATTAGGATGACTGACTGAACTAGCTAGATGGGTAGAAATCATTAGGATGACTGACTGAACTAACTAGATGGGTAGGAATCATTAGGATGACTGACTGAACTAGCTAGATGGGTAGGAATCATTAGGATGACTGACTGAACTAGCTAGATGGGTAGGAATCATTAGGATGACTGACTGAACTAGCTAGATGGGTAGAAATCATTAGGATGACTGACTGAACTAGCTAGATGGGTAGAAATCATTAGGATGACTGACTGAACTAGCTAGATGGGTAGGAATCATTAGGATGACTGACTGAACTAGCTAGATTGGTAGGAATCATTAGGATGACTGACTGAACTAGCTAGATTGGTAGGAATCATTAGGATGACTGACTGAACTAGCTAGATGGGTAGGAATCTAGATGGGTTGGAATCATTAGGATGACTGACTGAACTAGCTAGATGGGTAGGAATCATTTGGATGACTGACTGAACTAGCTAGATGGGTAGGAATCATTAGGATGACTGACTGAACTAGCTAGATTGGTAGGAATCATTAAGATAACTAACTGAACTAGCTAGATGGGTAGGAATCTAGATGGGTAGGAATCATTTGGATGACTGACTGAACTAGCTAGATGGGTAGGAATCATTAGGATGACTGACTGAACTAGCTAGATGGGTAGGAATCATTAAGATAACTAACTGAACTAGCTAGATGGGTAGGAATCTAGATGGGTAGGAATCATTTGGATGACTGACTGAACTAGCTAGATGGGTAGGAATCATTAGGATTTTTATTTTTTTTATTTTTTTATTTTACCTTTATTTAACCAGGCAAGTCAGTTAAGAACAAATTCTTATTTTCAATGACGGCCTGGGAACAGTGGGTTAACTGCCTGTTCAGGGGCAACGACAGATTTGTACCTTGTCAGCTCGGGGGTTTGAACTCGCAACCTTCCGGTTACTAGTCCAACGCTCTAACCACTAGGCTACCCTGCCGCCCCAGATGACTGACTGAACTAGCAAGATGGGTAGGAATCTAGATGGGTAGGAATCATTAGGATGACTGACTGAACTAGCAAGATGGGTAGGAATCATTAGGATGACTGACTGAACTAGCTAGATGGGTAGGAATCTTTAGGATGACTGACTGAACTAGCTAGATGGGTAAGAATCATTAGGATGACTGACTGAACTAGCTAGATGGGTAGGAATAATTAAGATAACTGACTGAACTAGCTAGATGGGTAGGAATCTAGATGGGTAGGAATCATTTGGATGACTGACTGAACTAGCTAGATGGGTAGGAATCATTAGGATGACTGACTGAACTAGCTAGATGGGTAGGAATCATTAGGATGACTGACTGAACTAGCTAGATGGGTAGGAATCATTAGGATGACTGACTGAACTAGCTAGATGGGTAAGAATCATTAGGATAACTAACTGAACTAGCTAGATGGGTAGGAATCGCAAGCTATGCTATGCTAGCTATGCTAGTCAGGGGGAGTATGGGAGTCATTTGGAGTAGAGGAGTCAGGGGCAGTAGAGGAGTCAGGGGGAGTATGGGAGTCATTTGGAGTAGAGGAGTCAGGGTGAGTAGGAGGAGCAGGGGATCAGAGAGAGTAGGAGGAGCAGGGGGATCAGGGAGAGTAGGAGGAGCAGGGGGTCAGGGAGAACAGGGGGGTCAGGGAGAACAGGGGGGTCAGGGAGAGTAGGAGGAGCAGGGGGTCAGGGAGAGTAGGAGGAGCAGGGGGTCAGGGAGAGTAGGGGGGTCAGGGGGTCAGGGAGAACAGGGGGTCAAGGAGAGTAGGAGGAGCAGGGGGGTCAGGGAGAGTAGGGGAGCAGGGGGGTCAGGGAGAGTAGGAAAAGCAGGGGTCAGGGAGAATAGGGGGAGCAGGGGGGTCAGGGAGAATAGGAGGAGCAGGGAGGTCAGGGAGAGTAGGAGGAGCAGGGGGTCAGGGAGAGTAGGAGGAGCAGGGGGTCAGGGAGAGTAGGAGGAGCAGGGGGGTCAGGGAGAGTAGGAGGAGCAGGGGTGTCAGGGAGAGTAGGAGCAGCAGGGTAGTCAGGGAGAGTAGGAGGAGCAGGGGGGTCAGGGAGAGTAGGAGGAGCAGGGGTCAGGGAGAGTAGGAGGAGCAGGGGGTCAGGGAGAGTAGGAGGAGCAGGGGGGTCAGGGAGAATAGGATGAGCAGGGGGGTCAGGGAGAGCAGGGGGGTCAGGGAGAGCAGGGGGGTTAGGGAGAGTAGGAGGAGCAGGGGGGTCAGGGAGAGCAGGGGGTCAGGGAGAACAGGGGGTCAGGAGAGTAGGAGGAGCAGGGGGTCAGGGAGAGCAGGGGGAGCAGGGAGAGCAGGGGTCAGGGAGAGTAGGGGGAGCAGGGGGGTCAGGGAGAATAGGAGGAGCAGGGGGGTCAGGGAGAGCAGGGGGTCAGGGAGAGCAGGGGGTCAGGGAGAGTAGGTGGAGCAGGGGGGTCAGGGAGAGCAGGGGGAGCAGGGGGGTCAGGGAGAGCAGGGGGGGGGTCAGGGAGAGTAGGAGGAGCAGGGGGTCAGGGAGAGTGGGAGGAGCAGGGGGTCAGTGAGAGTAGGGGGAGCAGGGGGTCAGGGAGAGTAGGAGGAGCAGGGGGGTCAGGGAGAGCAGGGGGTCAGGGAGAGTAGGGGGAGCAGGGGGTCAGGGAGAATAGGAGGAGCAGGAAGGTCAGGGAGAGTAGGTGGAGCAGGGGGTCAGGGAGAGTAGGAGGAGCAGGGGGGTCAGGGAGAGCAGGGGGGTTAGGGAGTGTTCGGATGAACAGGGGTGGTCAGGGAGAGTACGAGGAGCAAGGGGGTCAGGGAGAACAGGGGGGTCAGTGAGAACAGGGGGTCAGGGAGAGTAGGAGGAGCAGGGGGGTCAGGGAGAGTAGGAGGAGCAGGGGGTCAGGGAGAGTAGGAGGAGCAGGGGGAGAGCAGTGAGAGTAGGAGGAGCAGGGGGTCAGGGAGAGTAGGAGGAGCAGGGGGTCAGGGAGAGTAGGAGGAGCAGGGGGTCAGGGAGAGTAGGAGGAGCAGGGGGGTCAGGGAGAGTAGGAGGAGCAGGGGGTCAGGGAGAGTAGGAGGAGCAGGGGGTCAGTGAGAGTAGGAGGAGCAGGGGGGTCAGGGAGAGTAGGAGGAGCAGGGGGTCAGT
>NW_027005582.1:85000-87500 GCF_036934945.1 Oncorhynchus masou masou | reverse complement strand
AAAGGGGATTTGTTTATTCCCATCCAACGAGAGAACTAAAACACCTGATTAGTTGTATTGTATTTGTTCGACAGTAAACATAGTAAAAACATACTGCGAAGGCAGAACATTTCTGCCTTCTGCAACAATTCCAATCAGACAGTCTGACTGTTTCTCTCTCTTGTCGAGGGTTGTAAACATCATTCTCTTCAAAAGAACTCACTCTTATCTTCTATATTCTTCAGGGAATCTTTGGAAAGTAAAAAAAAACGTTTTTTCATTTATCACTGAAACACATATTGTACTGTAGCAGCCTTGAAACCCGTTCCCGTAGAGAAGCGTTGACGCTGTTAAATGGAGATTCTCAGAACACGCCGTAAACGCGTCACAAAGGACCCGTTTTTGACCCGCGAGGTCGCCACGGTGACAGCGGTGGTTGCCACGACGACGTTCCGTACCTCCTACAGGTGGAAATCCCACTGGTCACGTGTGTTAGACTCTGACAAACAACATCCAGGAAGGAACCTTATAGTCTATCTGATGTCATTAGTTGTATTAATGTTGTGTTCTGAGCCAGGAACCTCATCGTCTATCTGATGTCATTAATTGTAGAAAGTCTTAGAAGCGTTTTGATGTATTGATTTAATGATTTAATGTCATGATAAATCACTGTAATGCGTTCTGATTTGGAACTGCTAGAATCTTAGGGAGGAGTTCTACTGTTCCATGATTCCATCTGCCTCCCGCTGTGCTCTATCAATGACATTCCTGTACTGTCGTTGTTTCCATTGATCTTCATATAATTAGATATAATAAAATGTTATAATGTGTGCAATGTAAGTGATCTTCAAGGCTCTGCATGTCACATTTATCAAACCACAGAGAAGAGGAAACTTCATACACTCTAAATAGTACAGTATGTACACTGAGTGGACAAAACATTAGGAACACGGGCGCCTTCCTAATCATATTGAGTTGTACTCCCTTTTTGCCCCCAGAACAGCCTCAATTTGTTGGGGCATGGACTTTACAAGGTGTTGAAAGAGGTGATGCTGGCCCATGTTCACTCCAATGCTTCCCACAGATGTGTCATGTTGGCTCAATGTCCTATTGTATTGTTTTTTTTTGTTTTGTTTAGGGGCTAGATCAGCTTTTAATATTAGAGATAGATTGTAGCTTCCGTCAATATAATTGTTTTCATCATTTCCAATCCTCCATAGTTCTCAGTGGGGGGGGGTTAAATATTCAGTACCAGTCAAAAGTAATAAAATATAAAAAACATAGTCATAGTATTTCACAATGGTTTCTATGGGAAGCCCTATTTAATAGGAACCTGGTTGCAGTTCCTATGGTTTCCACTAGATGCCAACAGTCTTTAGAAATTGGTTGACGTTTTTCTTTTGAGAAATGAAGAAGTAGGGCTGTTCTTTGTAACTCTACTGTTTGGTGTGAACTGGACGCTTCACATTGTTTTTATCCGGTATTGGAAACAGTTTATCCCGTCTTAAATTTTATAGACTATTTACGTTTTAGGATACCTGAGGTTGGATTAGGAACATGGTTTGAAATGTTTGGACCAAGTTTACAGGTAACTTATTAGATAATTTGTAGTCATGTTGGGGGAGTTGAAACCGGTGTATTTCACATTTTGGGGGGTATAAAGATGGACATTATCGAACAAAAGGACCATTTGTGATGTTTCTGGGACATTTTGGAGTGCCAACAGAAGAAGATCTTCAAAGGTAAGGCATTTATTACATCATTATTTCTGACTTTTGTGTCGCCACCTGCCTGGTTGAAAATGATTTTCATGTGTTTGTATGCGGGGGCGCTGTCCTCAGATAATCGCATGGTTTGCTTTCGCCGTAAAGCCTTTTTGAAATCTGACACCGCGGCTGGATTAACACGTTAGGCCTTATTGGATTAACAAATTAGGCCTTATTGGATTAACACGTTAGGCCTTATTGGATTAACAAGTTAGGCCTTATTGGATTAACAAATTAGGCCTTATTGGATTAACACGTTAGGCCTTATTGGATTAACAAGTTAGGCCTTATTGGATTAACAAGTTAGGCCTTATTGGATTAACAAGTTAGGCCTTATTGGATTAACAAATTAGGCCTTATTGGATTAACAAGTTAGGCCTTATTGGATTAACAAGTTAGGCCTTATTGGGTTAACACGTTAGGCCTTATTGGATTAACAAGTTAGGCCTTATTGGATTAACACGTTAGGCCTTATTGGATTAACACGTTAGGCCTTATTGGATTAACACGTTAGGCCTTATTGGATTAACACGTTAGGCCTTATTGGATTAACACGTTAGGCCTTATTGGATTAACCTGTTAGGCCTTATTGGATTAACAAGTTAGGCTTTATTGGATTAACAAGTTAGGTCTTATTAGATTAACAAGAAGTTAAACTTTATTTTGATGTGTTACACTGATATTTTCGTGAAGGTTGAATATTGATATTTCTGTAGTTTGAATTTGGCATTTCACTGGATGTTGTTAAATCGATC